>NW_027615110.1:0-89313 GCF_965212315.1 Lampetra planeri | reverse complement strand
TGTGGGTGTCAGTGGGTGTGTGGGTGTCAGTGGGTGTCAGTGGGTGTCAGTGGGTGTGTGGGTGTCAGTGAGTGTGTGGGTGACAGTGGGTGTGTGGGTGTCAGTGGGTGTCAGTGGGTGTGTGGGTGTCAGTGGGTGTGTGGGTGTCAGTGGGTGTGTGGGTGTCAGTGGGTGTGTGGGTGTCAGTGGGTGTGTGGGTGTCAGTGGGTGTGTGGGTGTCAGTGGGTGTCAGTGGGTGTCAGAGGGTGTGTGGGTGTCAGTGGGTGTGTGGGTGTCAGTGGGTGTGTGGGTGTCAGTGGGTGTGTGGGTGTCAGTGGGTGTGTGGGTGTCAGTGGGTGTGTGGGTGTCAGTGGGTGTCAGTGGGTGTCAGAGGGTGTCAGTGGGTGTCAGAGGGTGTCAGTGGGTGTGTGGGTGTCAGTGGGTGTGTGGGTGTCAGTGGGTGTCAGTGGGTGTGTGGGTGTCAGTGGGTGTGTGGGTGTCAGTGGGTGTGTGGGTGTCAGTGGGTGTCAGTGGGTGTCAGTGGGTGTGTGGGTGTCAGTGAGTGTGTGGGTGACAGTGGGTGTGTGGGTGTCAGTGGGTGTCAGTGGGTGTGTGGGTGTCAGTGGGTGTGTGGGTGTCAGTGGGTGTGTGGGTGTCAGTGGGTGTGTGGGTGTCAGTGGGTGTGTGGGTGTCAGTGGGTGTGTGGGTGTCAGTGGGTGTCAGTGGGTGTGTGGGTGTCAGTGGGTGTGTGGGTGTCAGTGGGTGTGTGGGTGTCAGTGGGTGTCAGTGGGTGTCAGTGGGTGTGTGGGTGTCAGTGAGTGTGTGGGTGACAGTGGGTGTGTGGGTGTCAGTGGGTGTCAGTGGGTGTGTGGGTGTCAGTGGGTGTGTGGGTGTCAGTGGGTGTGTGGGTGTCAGTGGGTGTGTGGGTGTCAGTGGGTGTGTGGGTGTCAGTGGGTGTGTGGGTGTCAGTGGGTGTCAGTGGGTGTCAGAGGGTGTGTGGGTGTCAGTGGGTGTGTGGGTGTCAGTGGGTGTGTGGGTGTCAGTGGGTGTGTGGGTGTCAGTGGGTGTGTGGGTGTCAGTGGGTGTGTGGGTGTCAGTGGGTGTCAGTGGGTGTCAGAGGGTGTCAGTGGGTGTCAGAGGGTGTCAGTGGGTGTGTGGGTGTCAGTGGGTGTGTGGGTGTCAGTGGGTGTCAGTGGGTGTGTGGGTGTCAGTGGGTGTCAGTGGGTGTCAGTGGGTGTCAGAGGGTGTCAGTGGGTGTCAGTGGGTGTGTGGGTGTCAGTGGGTGTGTGGGTGTCAGTGGGTGTGTGGGTGTCAGTGGGTGTGTGGGTGTCAGTGGGTGTCAGTGGGTGTCAGTGGGTGTCAGTGGGTGTCAGTGGGTGTCAGTGAGTGTCAGTGGGTGTCAGTGGGTGTCAGTGGGTGTCAGTGAGTGTCAGTGGGTGTCAGTGCGTGTGTGGGTGTCAGTGGGTGTCAGTGGGTGTCAGTGGGTGTGTGGGTGTCAGTGGGTGTCAGTGGGTGTCAGTGAGTGTCAGTGGGTGTCAGTGGGTGTCAGTGGGTGTCAGTGCGTGTGTGGGTGTCAGTGGGTGTCAGTGGGTGTGTGGGTGTCAGTGGGTGTGTGGGTGTCAGTGGGTGTGTGGGTGTCAGTGGGTGTGTGGGTGTCAGTGGGTGTGTGGGTGTCAGTGGGTGTGTGGGTGTCAGTGGGTGTCAGTGGGTGTGTGGGTGTCAGTGGGTGTGTGGGTGTGTGGGTGTCAGTGGGTGTGTGGGTGTCAGTGGGTGTGTGGGTGTCAGTGGGTGTGTGGGTGTCAGTGGGTGTGTGGGTGTCAGTGGGTGTGTGGGTGTCAGTCGGTGTGTGGGTGTCAGTGGGTGTGTGGGTGTCAGTGGGTGTGTGGGTGTCAGTGGGTGTGTGGGTGTCAGTGGGTGTGTGGGTGTCAGTGGGTGTCAGTGGGTGTGTGGGTGTCAGTGGGTGTCAGTGGGTGTGTGGGTGTCAGTGGGTGTGTGGGTGTCAGTGGGTGTGTGGGTGTCAGTGGGTGTCAGTGGGTGTGTGGGTGTCAGTGGGTGTGTGGGTGTCAGTGGGTGTCAGTGGGTGTCAGTGGGTGTCAGTGGGTGTGTGGGGGTCAGTGGGTGTGTGGGGGTCAGTGGGTGTGGGGGTGTCAGTGGGTGTGTGGGTGTCAGTGGGTGTGTGGGTGTCAGTGGGCGTCAGTGGGTGTCAGTGGGTGTCAGTGGGTGTCAGTGGGTGTGTGGGTGTCAGTGGGTGTGTGGGTGTCAGTGGGTGTCAGTGGGTGTGTGGGTGTCAGTGGGTGTGTGGGTGTCAGTGGGTGTGTGGGTGTCAGTGGGTGTGTGGGTGTCAGTGGGTGTGTGGGTGTCAGTGGGTGTCAGTGGGTGTCAGTGGGTGTCAGTGGGTATGTGGGTGTCAGTGGGTGTCAGTGGGTGTCAGTGGGTGTCAGTGGGTGTCAGTGGGTGTGTGGGGGTCAGTGGGTGTGGGGGTGTCAGTGGGTGTGTGGGTGTCAGTGGGTGTGTGGGTGTCAGTGGGTGTCAGTGGGTGTCAGTGGGTGTGTGGGGGTCAGTGGGTGTGGGGGTGTCAGTGGGTGTGTGGGTGTCAGTGGGTGTGTGGGTGTCAGTGGGTGTGTGGGTGTCAGTGGGTGTCAGTGGGTGTGTGGGTGTCAGTGGGTGTGTGGGTGTCAGTGGGTGTCAGTGGGTGTGTGTGGGTGTCAGTGGGTGTGTGTGGGTGTCAGTGGGTGTGTGGGTGTCAGTGGGTGTGTGGGTGTCAGTGGGTGTGTGGGTGTCAGTGGGTGTGTGGGTGTCAGTGGGTGTGTGGGTGTCAGTGGGTGTGTGGGTGTCAGTGGGTGTGTGGGTGTCAGTGGGTGTCAGTGGGTGTGTGGGTGTCAGTGGGTGTGTGGGTGTCAGTGGGTGTGTGGGTGTCAGTGGGTGTGTGGGTGTCAGTGGGTGTCAGTGGGTGTGTGGGTGTCAGTGGGTGTGTGGGTGTCAGTGGGTGTCAGTGGGTGTCAGTGGGTGTCAGTGGGTGTCAGTGGGTGTCAGTGGGTGTGTGGGTGTCAGTGAGTGTGTGGGTGACAGTGGGTGTGTGGGTGTCAGTGGGTGTCAGTGGGTGTGTGGGTGTCAGTGGGTGTGTGGGTGTCAGTGGGTGTGTGGGTGTCAGTGGGTGTGTGGGTGTCAGTGGGTGTGTGGGTGTCAGTGGGTGTGTGGGTGTCAGTGGGTGTCAGTGGGTGTCAGAGGGTGTGTGGGTGTCAGTGGGTGTGTGGGTGTCAGTGGGTGTGTGGGTGTCAGTGGGTGTGTGGGTGTCAGTGGGTGTGTGGGTGTCAGTGGGTGTGTGGGTGTCAGTGGGTGTCAGTGGGTGTCAGAGGGTGTCAGTGGGTGTCAGAGGGTGTCAGTGGGTGTGTGGGTGTCAGTGGGTGTGTGGGTGTCAGTGGGTGTCAGTGGGTGTCAGTGGGTGTCAGTGGGTGTGTGGGTGTCAGTGGGTGTCAGTGGGTGTCAGTGGGTGTCAGAGGGTGTCAGTGGGTGTCAGTGGGTGTGTGGGTGTCAGTGGGTGTGTGGGTGTCAGTGGGTGTGTGGGTGTCAGTGGGTGTGTGGGTGTCAGTGGGTGTCAGTGGGTGTCAGTGGGTGTCAGTGGGTGTCAGTGGGTGTCAGTGAGTGTCAGTGGGTGTCAGTGCGTGTGTGGGTGTCAGTGGGTGTCAGTGGGTGTCAGTGGGTGTGTGGGTGTCAGTGGGTGTCAGTGGGTGTCAGTGGGTGTCAGTGAGTGTCAGTGGGTGTCAGTGGGTGTCAGTGGGTGTCAGTGCGTGTGTGGGTGTCAGTGGGTGTCAGTGGGTGTGTGGGTGTCAGTGGGTGTGTGGGTGTCAGTGGGTGTGTGGGTGTCAGTGGGTGTGTGGGTGTCAGTGGGTGTCAGTGGGTGTGTGGGTGTGTGGGTGTCAGTGGGTGTCAGTGGGTGTGTGGGTGTCAGTGGGTGTGTGGGTGTGTGGGTGTCAGTGGGTGTGTGGGTGTCAGTGGGTGTGTGGGTGTCAGTGGGTGTGTGGGTGTCAGTGGGTGTGTGGGTGTCAGTGGGTGTGTGGGTGTCAGTCGGTGTGTGGGTGTCAGTGGGTGTGTGGGTGTCAGTGGGTGTGTGGGTGTCAGTGGGTGTGTGGGTGTCAGTGGGTGTGTGGGTGTCAGTGGGTGTGTGGGTGTCAGTGGGTGTGTGGGTGTCAGTGGGTGTGTGGGTGTCAGTGGGTGTCAGTGGGTGTCAGTGGGTGTCAGTGGGTGTGTGGGTGTCAGTGGGTGTCAGTGGGTGTCAGTGGGTGTGTGGGTGTCAGTGGGTGTCAGTGGGTGTCAGTGGGTGTCAGTGGGTGTGTGGGTGTCAGTGGGTGTGTGGGTGTCAGTGGGTGTCAATGGGTGTGTGGGTGTCAGTGGGTGTGTGGGTGTCAGTGGGTGTGTGGGTGTCAGTGGGTGTGTGGGTGTCAGTGGGTGTCAGTGGGTGTGTGGGTGTCAGTGGGTGTCAGTGGGTGTGTGGGTGTCAGTGGGTGTGTGGGTGTCAGTGGGTGTGTGGGTGTCAGTGGGTGTGTGGGTGTCAGTGGGTGTGTGGGTGTCAGTGGGTGTCAGTGGGTGTCAGTGGGTGTCAGTGGGTGTCAGTGGGTGTCAGTGGGTGTGTGTGGGTGTGTGGGTGTCAGTGGGTGTGTGGGTGTCAGTGGGTGTGTGGGTGTCAGTGGGTGTCAGTGAGTGTGTGGGTGTCAGTGGGTGTCAGTGGGTGTCAGTGGGTGTGTGGGTGTCAGTGGGTGTCAGTGGGTGTGTGGGTGTCAGTGGGTGTGTGGGTGTCAGTGGGTGTGTGGGTGTCAGTGGGTGTGTGGGTGTCAGTGGGTGTGTGGGTGTCAGTGGGTGTGTGGGTGTCAGTGGGTGTCAGTGGGTGTGTGGGTGTCAGTGGGTGTGTGGGTGTCAGTGGGTGTGTGGGTGTCAGTGGGTGTGTGGATGTCAGTGGGTGTGTGGGTGTCAGTGGGTGTCAGTGGGTGTCAGTGGGTGTCAGTGGGTGTGTGGGTGTCAGTGGGTGTGTGGGTGTCAGTGGGTGTGTGGGTGTCAGTGGGTGTGTGGGTGTCAGTGGGTGTCAGTGGGTGTCAGTGGGTGTCAGTGGGTGTCAGTGGGTGTCAGTGGGTGTCAGTGGGTGTGTGGGTGTCAGTGGGTGTGTGGGTGTCAGTGGGTGTGTGGGTGTCAGTGGGTGTGTGGGTGTCAGTGGTTGTCAGTGGGTGTCAATGGGTGTCAGTGGGTGTCAGTGGGTGTCAGTGGGTGTGTGGGTGTCAGTGGGTGTGTGGGTGTCAGTGGGTGTGTGGGTGTCAGTGGGTGTCAGTGGGTGTCAGTGGGTGTCAGTGGGTGTGTGGGTGTCAGTGGGTGTGTGGGTGTCAGTGGGAGTCAGTGGGTGTGTGGGTGTCAGTGGGTGTGTGGGTGTCAGTGGGTGTGTGGGTGTCAGTGGGTTTGTGGGTGTCAGTGGGTGTGTGGGTGTCAGTGGGTGTGTGGGTGTCAGTGGGTGTGTGGGTGTCAGTGGGTGTCAGTGGGTGTCAGTGGGTGTCAGTGGGTGTGTGTGGGTGTCAGTGGGTGTGTGGGTGTCAGTGGGTGTGTGGGTGTCAGTGGGTGTCAGTGGGTGTGTGGGTGTCAGTGGGTGTGTGGGTGTCAGTGGGTGTGTGGGTGTCAGTGGGTGTGTGGGTGTCAGTGGGTGTGTGGGTGTCAGTGGGTGTGTGGGTGTCAGTGGGTGTGTGGGTGTCAGAGGGTGTGTGGGTGTCAGTGGGTGTGTGGGTGTCAGTGGGTGTGTGGGTGTCAGTGGGTGTGTGGGTGTCAGTGGGTGTGTGGGTGTCAGTGGGTGTGTGGGTGTCAGTGGGTGTGTGGGTGTCAGTGGGTGTGTGGGTGTCAGTGGGTGTGTGGGTGTCAGTGGGTGTGTGGGTGTCAGTGGGTGTGTGGGTGTCAGTGGGTGTGTGGGTGTCAGTGGGTGTGTGGGTGTCAGTGGGTGTCAGTGGGTGTCAGTGGGTGTGTGGGTGTGTGGGTGTCAGTGGGTGTCAGTGGGTGCGTGGGTGTCAGTGGGTGTGTGGGTGTCAGTGGGTGTGTGGGTGTCAGTGGGTGTGTGGGTGTCAGTGGGTGTGTGGGTGTCAGTGGGTGTCAGTGGGTGTCAGTGGGTGTCAGTGGGTGTCAGTGGGTGTCAGAGGGTGTCAGTGGGTGTGTGGGTGTCAGTGGGTGTGTGGGTGTCAGTGGGTGTGTGGGTGTCAGTGGGTGTGTGGGTGTCAGTGGGTGTGTGGGTGTCAGTTGGTGTGTGGGTGTCAGTGGGTGTCAGTGGGTGTCAGTGGGTGTCAGTGGGTGTCAGTGGGTGTCAGTGGGTGTCAGTGGGTGTCAGTGGGTGTCAGAGGGTGTCAGAGGGTGTCAGTGGGTGTCAGTGGGTGTGTGGGTGTCAGTGGGTGTGTGGGTGTCAGTGGGTGTCAGTGGGTGTCAGTGGGTGTCAGTGGGTGTGTGGGTGTCAGTGGGTGTCAGAGGGTGTCAGTGGGTGTCAGTGGGTGTGTGGGTGTCAGTGGGTGTGTGGGTGTCAGTGGGTGTGTGGGTGTCAGTGGGTGTGTGGGTGTCAGTGGGTGTGTGGGTGTCAGTGGGTGTCAGTGGGTGTCAGTGGGTGTCAGTGAGTGTCAGTGGGTGTCAGTGAGTGTCAGTGGGTGTCAGTGCGTGTGTGGGTGTCAGTGGGTGTGTGGGTGTCAGTGGGTGTCAGTGGGTGTGTGGGTGTCAGTGGGTGTGTGGGTGTCAGTGGGTGTCAGTGGGTGTGTGGGTGTCAGTGGGTGTGTGGGTGTCAGTGGGTGTCAGTGGGTGTGTGGGTGTCAGTGGGTGTCAGTGGGTGTGTGGGTGTCAGTGGGTGTGTGGGTGTCAGTGGGTGTGTGGGTGTCAGTGGGTGTGTGGGTGTCAGTGGGTGTGTGGGTGTCAGTGGGTGTGTGGGTGTCAGTGGGTGTGTGGGTGTCAGTCGGTGTGTGGGTGTCAGTGGGTGTGTGGGTGTCAGTGGGTGTGTGGGTGTCAGTGGGTGTCAGTGGGTGTCAGTGGGTGTCAGTGGGTGTCAGTGGGTGTCAGTGGGTGTCAGTGGGTGTGTGGGTGTCAGTGGGTGTGTGGGTGTCAGTGGGTGTGTGGGTGTCAGTGGGTGTGTGGGTGTCAGTGGGTGTGTGGGTGTCAGTGGGTGTCAGTGGGTGTCAGTGGGTGTCAGTGAGTGTCAGTGAGTGTCAGAGGGTGTCAGTGGGTGTCAGTGGGTGTCAGTGGGTGTGTGGGTGTCAGTGGGTGTGTGGGTGTCAGTGGGTGTGTGGGTGTCAGTGGGTGTCAGTGGGTGTGTGGGTGTGTGGGTGTCAGTGGGTGTCAGTGGGTGTGTGGGTGTCAGTGGGTGTGGGGGTGTCAGTGGGTGTGTGGGTGTCAGTGGGTGTGTGGGTGTCAGTGGGTGTGTGGGTGTCAGTGGGTGTGTGGGTGTCAGTGGGTGTGTGGGTGTCAGTGGGTGTGTGGGTGTCAGTGGGTGTGTGGGTGTCAGTGGGTGTCAGTGGGTGTCAGTGGGTGTCAGTGGGTGTCAGTGGGTGTGTGGGTGTCAGTGGGTGTGTGGGTGTCAGTGGGTGTGTGGGTGTCAGTGGGTGTCAGTGGGTGTGTGGGTGTCAGTGGGTGTGTGGGTGTCAGTGAGTGTGTGGGTGTCAGTGGGTGTGTGGGTGTCAGTGGGTGTGTGGGTGTCAGTGGGTGTGTGGGTGTCAGTGGGTGTGTGGGTGTCAGTGGGTGTCAGTGGGTGTCAGTGGGTGTCAGTGGGTGTCAGAGGGTGTCAGTGGGTGTGTGGGTGTCAGTGGGTGTCAGAGGGTGTCAGTGGGTGTCAGTGGGTGTGTGGGTGTCAGTGGGTGTGTGGGTGTCAGTGGGTGTCAGTGGGTGTCAGAGGGTGTCAGTGGGTGTCAGTGGGTGTGTGGGTGTCAGTGGGTGTGTGGGTGTCAGTGGGTGTGTGGGTGTCAGTGGGTGTCAGTGGGTGTGTGGGTGTCAGTGGGTGTGTGGGTGTCAGTGGGTGTCAGTGGGTGTGTGGGTGTCAGTGGGTGTCAGTGGGTGTGGGGGTGTCAGTGGGTGTGTGGGTGTCAGTGGGTGTGTGGGTGTCAGTGGGTGTGTGGGTGTCAGTGGGTGTGTGGGTGTCAGTGGGTGTGTGGGTGTCAGTGGCTGTGTGGGTGTCAGTGGGTGTGAGTGGGTGTCAGTGGGTGTGTGGGTGTCAGTGGGTGTCAGTGGGTGTCAGTGGGTGTCAGTGGGTGTCAGTGGGTGTCAGTGTGTGTCAGTGGGTGTGTGGGTGTCAGTGGGTGTGTGGGTGTCCGTGGGTGTGTGGGTGTCAGTGGATGTGTGGGTGTCAGTGGGTGTGTGGGTGTCAGTGGGTGTGTGGGTGTGTGGGTGTCAGTGGGTGTGTGGGTGTGTGGGTGTGGGTGTCAGTGGGTGTGTGGGTGTCAGTGGGTGTGTGGGTGTCAGTGGGTGTGTGGGTGTCAGTGGGTGTGTGGGTGTCAGTGGGTGTGTGAGTGTCAGGGTGTGTGGGTGTCAGTGGGTGTGGGTGTCAGTGGGTGTGTGGGTGTGTGGGTGTCAGTGGGTGTGTGGGTGTCAGGGTGTGTGGGTGTCAGGGTGTGTGGGTGTCAGGGTGTGTGGGTGTCAGGGTGTGTGGGTGTCAGTGGGTGTGTGGGTGTCAGTGGGTGTGTGGGTGTGTGGGTGTCAGTGGGTGTGTGGGTGTCAGTGGGTGTGTGGGTGTGGGTGTCAGTGGGTGTGTGGGTGTCAGTGGGTGTGTGGGTGTCAGTGGGTGTGTGGGTGTCAGTGGGTGTGTGGGTGTCAGTGGGTGTGTGAGTGTCAGGGTGTGTGGGTGTCAGTGGGTGTGGGTGTCAGTGGGTGTGTGGGTGTGTGGGTGTCAGTGGGTGTGTGGGTGTCAGGGTGTGTGGGTGTCAGGGTGTGTGGGTGTCAGGGTGTGTGGGTGTCAGGGTGTGTGGGTGTCAGGGTGTGTGGGTGTCAGGGTGTCAGGGTGTCAGGGTGTGTGGGTGTCAGGGTGTCAGGGTGTGTGGGTGTCAGGGTGTCTGTCAGGGTGTCTGTCAGGGTGTCTGTCAGGGTGACTGTCAGGGTGTCTGTCAGGGTGTCTGTCAGGGTGTCTGTCAGGGTGTCAGTCAGGGTGTCAGTCAGGGTGTCAGGGTGTCAGTCAGGGTGTCAGTCAGGGTGTCAGTCAGGGCGTCAGGGTGTCAGTCAGGGTGTCAGTCAGGGTGTCAGTCAGGGTGTCAGTCAGGGTGTCAGTCAGGGTGTCAGTCAGGGTGTCAGTCAGGGTGTCAGGGTGTCAGTCAGGGTGTCAGTCAGGGTGTCAGTCAGGGTGTCAGGGTGCCAGGGTGTCAGTCAGAGTGTCAGTCAGGGTGTCAGTCAGGGCGTCAGTCAGGGCGTCAGTCAGGGTGTCAGTCAGGGTGTCAGTCAGGGCGTCAGGGTGTCAGTCAGGGTGTCAGTCAGGGTGTCAGTCAGGGTGTCAGTCAGGGTGTCAGTCAGGGTGTCAGTCAGGGTGTCAGTCAGGGTGTCAGTCAGAGTGTCTGGGTGCCAGGGTGCCAGGGTGTCGCCAGGGTGTCGCCAGGGTGTCGCCAGGGTGTCGCCAGGGTCTCGCCAGGGTCTCGCCAGGGTGTCGCCAGGGTGTCGCCAGGGTGTCGCCAGGGTGTCGCCAGGGTGTCGTCTGGGTGTCGTCTGGGTGTCAGGGGGTTAGGGTTAGGTGTTGTATTTATGCCCTGTTTTTCGTTATTAATATTAAGAATAATTTTTTTAAAAATATATAATAATATATTTTTTTACATATCTATATTTTTTTAAATAATGGAAGCAACCCACTTCTCCTCACAAGCACACCAGGAATCTATGACGATAAGAATTCGGTCACAGAGAGGTCATAGACATCCAGATGGACAAAAATCGGGACAAAAATCGATAGACGAACCTCCCAAGACAGCTCAGAAATCCGTGAAAGACCGCGACAGTCCCATCAACGAGCTCCTCCGGCAGGCAACGCTGCATTCACTAGGTCATGTAGCCCTCATTCCAAACCACCTCATGCCCAAGCTGTTTCTGTTTGTCCAGTTGGAGAGGTTAAAAGGTGCAAGAAGCGGGCTGGAGTAGAGATGGACTGATGCAGTACGGGAGGATGTGGAGCTGAGTGGACTTGCTGAAGATCGGTACCAGCGGTGTCAAGATCGACCTCTATGGAGGAGGCTTGTCAAAGACGCTACTGGGCAGTTGGAGGCAGTCGCACTCCAACAACAACTCAGGGCAGAGGAGCGGCGCTCACAACAATGAACGGAGTGCTGGGTGGATAAAATACAGCAAGTTGGCGCAGTAAAGGACACAGCTGGTGCATCCACCAGGCATCTCAGTCAACCCAAGGCATCTGGGTGCGTCCCGTGACCTCGTGTCAGCGAACCTTCGACACTTCACGTGGCCTCAAGTGCACCTAGCCTGGCACGTTGGTGACGTCACCGCCACTTAGTGGGGAATGGCGGCTGTTGTTGTTGAGCGTACACGTGTGCACGAGTGTATACGTGAGTGTACACGTGTGATGCGGCTAAGCGGTAGTGCTGTACTAACAAAAGTAATAATAGCACTGCGGTGTTAGTAACAGTAGTAGTTATACTAGTTATACTACTATAGTCTGGTAGTAACAGCAGTAGTTATACTAGTTATAATAACACTCATTGATTGATCTAACAGAGACACAAACATGCACATTCCAGGACTTCAAGAGTTAGCAGAAGTACTCAATACTTTGACTCTCCAGCCATCATCATCATCAGCACCGATCGTCATCTTTACCCATCATCAGCACCCTCCATCATCATCAGCACCAATCATTATTATCACCATCCATCACATTCATCACCATCATGAACCATCGTCACCCATCATCACCACCACCACCGACCCATCATCATCACCACCCATCACCACCACCCATCATAAATTAACACATAAACAGCTACAAACATAGATATGTAAACTGACACAAACATAACAGACACACAAATAAACAATCTCTTTAACGACTTAATAATAACAAAGTCCATATTACCCGTGCCAGGCTAGGTGCACACAGACAAACCCATTGCACAATAATTTACATGTAACTCAAATTCACACTTAGTACTACCACCTCACTCACTTAAACATAACTACATAGATTAAGAAAACCATGAATTTAATAGTAAATAAACCAACAAGATGGTGTTTATAAGCTTGAAATTAAATGAATGAAATACAAGTTAATAATTCTAATTAAAATAATGAATATGAAGCCTGAGGCCGAGGTGTATGGCAGGCCTAACGGCCAGGCCTCCCTTCTGTCCTCGTCGCAGGAATGGCGACATCAAAGACGGCACAAAGCAAGGGCGCAAATGTTTAATTTCTGTAGCGTAATTTTGACTAATTAGAGACTACAAACACTACGTACACGATGTACACACAGCTACACAACGCACACACACACACTCGTCACACTTTCTCGACAAAACACGAACTGCACACTCTCACTCACTCTGCCACACACTCTCTTTCTCACTAACTCACTGTCTCTCACTGTCTCTCACTAACTCACTGTCTCGCAGTAACTCACTGACTCACTCTGCCACACTCACTCAATCTCTCACCCACTCAATCTCTCACCCAATCACTCACTCAATCTCTCACCCACTCACCCATTCACTCACTCAATCTCTCACCCACTCAATCTCTCACCCAATCACTCACTCAATCTCTCACCCACTCACCCATTCACTCACTCAATCTCTCACCCACTCAATCTCTCACCCACTCACCCATTCACTCACTCACTCAATCTCTCACCCACTCAATCTCTCACCCACTCACCCATTCACTCACTCAATCTCTCACCCACTCAATCTCTCACCCAATCACTCACTCAATCTCTCACCCACTCACCCATTCACTCACTCAATCTCTCACCCACTCAATCTCTCACCCACTCACCCATTCACTCACTCAATCTCTCACCCACTCAATCTCTCACCCAATCACTCACTCAATCTCTCACCCACTCACCCATTCACTCACTCAATCTCTCACCCACTCAATCTCTCACCCACTCACCCATTCACTCACTCAATCTCTCACCCACTCAATCTCTCACCCAATCACTCACTCAATCTCTCACCCACTCACCCATTCACTCACTCACTCAATCTCTCACCCACTCACCCATTCACTCACTCAATCTCTCACCCACTCAATCTCTCACCCACTCAATCTCTCACCCACTCACCCATTCACTCAATCAATCTCTCACCCACTCAATCTCTCACCCAATCACTCACTCAATCTCTCACCCACTCACCCATTCACTCACTCAATCTCTCACCCACTCAATCTCTCACCCACTCACCCATTCACTCACTCAATCTCTCACCCACTCAATCTCTCACCCAATCACTCACTCAATCTCTCACCCACTCACCCATTCACTCACTCAATCTCTCACCCACTCAATCTCTCACCCACTCACCCATTCACTCACTCAATCTCTCACCCACTCAATCTCTCACCCAATCACTCACTCAATCTCTCACCCACTCACCCATTCACTCACTCACTCAATCTCTCACCCACTCAATCTCTCACCCAATCACTCACTCAATCTCTCACCCACTCACCCATTCACTCACTCAAACTCTCACCCACTCAATCTCTCACCCACTCACCCATTCACTCACTCAATCTCTCACCCACTCAATCTCTCACCCAATCACTCACTCAATCTCTCACCCACTCACCCATTCACTCACTCAATCTCTCACCCACTCAATCTCTCACCCACTCACCCATTCACTCACTCAATCTCTCACCCACTCAATCTCTCACCCAATCACTCACTCAATCTCTCACCCACTCACCCATTCACTCACTCAATCTCTCACCCACTCACTCAATCTCTCACCCACTCAATCTCTCACCCAATCACCCATTCACTCACTCAATCTCTCACCCACTCAATCTCTCACCCACTCACCCATTCACTCACTCAATCTCTCACCCACTCAATCTCTCACCCAATCACTCACTCAATCTCTCACCCACTCACCCATTCACTCACTCAATCTCTCACCCACTCAATCTCTCACCCACTCACCCATTCACTCACTCAATCTCTCACCCACTCAATCTCTCACCCAATCACTCACTCAATCTCTCACCCACTCACCCATTCACTCACTCACTCAATCTCTCACCCACTCAATCTCTCACCCACTCACCCATTCACTCACTCACTCAATCTCTCACCCACTCAATCTCTCACCCACTCACCCATTCACTCACTCAATCTCTCACCCACTCAATCTCTCACCCAATCACTCACTCAATCTCTCACCCACTCACCCATTCACTCACTCAATCTCTCACCCACTCAATCTCTCACCCACTCACCCATTCACTCACTCAATCTCTCACCCACTCAATCTCTCACCCAATCACTCACTCAATCTCTCACCCACTCACCCATTCACTCACTCAATCTCTCACCCACTCAATCTCTCACCCACTCAATCTCTCACCCACTCACCCATTCACTCACTCAATCTCTCACCCACTCAATCTCTCACCCAATCACTCACTCAATCTCTCACCCACTCACCCATTCACTCACTCACTCAATCTCTCACCCACTCAATCTCTCACCCACTCAATCTCTCACCCAATCACTCACTCAATCTCTCACCCACTCACCCATTCACTCACTCAATCTCTCACCCACTAAATCTCTCACCCACTCACCCATTCACTCACTCAATCTCTCACCCACTCAATCTCTCACCCACTCACCCATTCACTCAATCAATCTCTCACCCACTCAATCTCTCACCCAATCACTCACTCAATCTCTCACCCACTCACCCATTCACTCACTCAATCTCTCACCCACTCAATCTCTCACCCACTCACCCATTCACTCACTCAATCTCTCACCCACTCAATCTCTCACCCAATCACTCACTCAATCTCTCACCCACTCACCCATTCACTCACTCACTCAATCTCTCACCCACTCAATCTCTCACCCAATCACTCACTCAATCTCTCACCCACTCACCCATTCACTCACTCAAACTCTCACCCACTCAATCTCTCACCCACTCAATCTCTCACCCAATCACCCATTCACTCACTCAATCTCTCACCCACTCACCCATTCACTCACTCAATCTCTCACCCACTCAATCTCTCACCCAATCACTCACTCAATCTCTCACCCACTCACCCATTCACTCACTCAATCTCTCACCCACTCAATCTCTCACCCACTCACCCATTCACTCACTCAATCTCTCACCCACTCAATCTCTCACCCAATCACTCACTCAATCTCTCACCCACTCACCCATTCACTCACTCACTCAATCTCTCACCCACTCAATCTCTCACCCAATCACCCATTCACTCACTCAATCTCTCACCCACTCAATCTCTCACCCACTCACCCATTCACTCACTCAATCTCTCACCCACTCAATCTCTCACCCAATCACTCACTCAATCTCTCACCCACTCACCCATTCACTCACTCAATCTCTCACCCACTCAATCTCTCACCCACTCAATCTCTCACCCACTCAATCTCTCACCCACTCACCCATTCACTCACTCAATCTCTCACCCACTCAATCTCTCACCCAATCACTCACTCAATCTCTCACCCACTCACCCATTCACTCACTCACTCAATCTCTCACCCACTCAATCTCTCACCCAATCACTCACTCACTCACCCATTCACTCACTCAATCTCTCACCCACTCAATCTCTCACCCACTCACCCATTCACTCACTCAATCTCTCACCCACTCAATCTCTCACCCAATCACTCACTCAATCTCTCACCCACTCACCCATTCACTCACTCAATCTCTCACCCACTCAATCTCTCACCCACTCACCCATTCACTCACTCAATCTCTCACCCACTCACCCATTCACCCATTCACTCACCCTCGCTGTGTAGACCACGGAGTCTGAAGTCGAACCCAGGGCCTGCTGTTTCCGGTCCCGCGCACAACCAGCACTGCACCACGTGATGCGCCAGCCGGGATCGTGGGGGGCGGAGCCTCGCGCTAGTGACGTCACCTCTGTTACGTCACAGCCACGCCTCCACCCACAGTGGAGAGGAATGCACACGAGGGAGCAGCAGCAGAAGCCTTTTGAGAGCGAATCCTCAACGAGGTGAGCGACCCTGTTGATGACGAGTGTTGTTTCTTTTTATTTTACATTTCGACCACAAACTAAAGATTCATTATTTTTATATGTTCACTAGCGGAAGTACCCAGCTTTGCCCGGGTGAAAAATATATTTCTTAAAAACTTTACATATATATACACAGATACTAAGGTATTGTCAAAGCCCGGTGGGCTGTTTGTACATTTCTCCACCAACAAATATATAAGAGGCTTTCACAAGTCCAAAAAGTTGTAGACTAACTGTATAGTATCTGCTGACTCTATAGTTGTATCCACTGACTATAGTAGTAACTACAAAATCTATAGCAGTATCTACTCACTCTATAATAGTATCTACTGACTCTAGTAGCTACTCACCGTGGTAGTATGTACTGACTGTATAGTAGTATATACTGACTGTAGCAGTATTGACTGACTGTAGCGGTATATACTGACTGTTTTAGTATTTACTATAGCGGTATCTACCAACTCGATAGCAGTATCTACTTTCGCTACAGCAGTGTATACCGTCTGAGGTCGTACCTGCTATCACTACAGCAGTGCATACTGCTGTGTTGGTACCTGCTATGACGACAGCAGTACATACTGTGGTGGTACCTGCAATGATGACAGCAGTACATTCTGTGGTGGTGGTACCTGCTATGATTACAGCAGTGCATATTGACTGTACTCATCATTCACCCTCACCATTCACCACTCACAACTCACCCTTACCACTCATCCTCACTACTCACCACTCCCACTCACTATTCACCATTCACCCTCACAACTCCTCCCTCACCAATCTCCCTCACCAATCTCCCTCACCAATCTCCCTCACCAATCTCCCTCACCAGTCTGAGAGTGTGAGAGTGAGTGTATGTGTGTGTGTGAGTCTGAGAGTGTGTGTGTGAGTCTGAGAGTGTGTGTGTGTGTGTGAGAGTGTGTGTGTGTGAGTCTGAGAGTGTGAGAGTAAACATAATCTCATTGAATATCGCCCGTACTGAGAGTGAAAATGTGAAGAAGTTTGAGCGAAAGTTTAAAGAGATTTATTCATTTAAATAAAAAGTTGTCAAAAATTGTAAATATTAAAAACATTTTTTACCAAAAAGTACACATGTGTTAGTCCCTGGGTAGTAAGTGTTATTTTCTATACGCTGACATCTCAAAAGTTACAAATGGGAGAAAATTCCCCTCAAACTTAGTTTTTGAGACACGGTGACCAAAATTGAGTGGGTGAGTGGGTGGCCGAGTGGCTGAGTGTGAAATGGACTCGAACCTGCACCTCTGCATTGCAAGCCCAGTGAGCTCACGCCCCGCGTGTGTATCGGGGTAAAGTGTGGGCACGCCCAGCGTGGGAGAGTAGACCAAACACTCCACATCGCGGCCTCTAGTCGAGGCCATTTCTGCCACGACAACAAATCCGCCCCTCCAGAGATACAAACAACTAAATGTAACTCATCCCATCAGCCACAATCTGCCAGTGCCTCTCATCATCATCAGCAGCAGCAGCAGGAGCCGTGAACTCAACAGGCGCCTCCTCTGCCCCCCCCTCACCACCGCCACTGCTGCTGCTGCTGCGTCCACAGCGTGCAAGGTGCTCGCCTTGTTCGGGCTGAGTCGACGTAGAGGAGGCCCAGCCAGCGAGCCGCCGCTTCAGAAGCTCGCGAGCCACCGACGGTGGCCGCGAGCGGGAATCCAAATCGTCCGCTCGCCACCCACAATGCACAGCGCCGCCTCCACTCGCCCCGGCCTCAGCGGAAGTAGCAGCGGGGGGAGGGGCGGGGCGAGGGGGGTGAAGGGGCGGGGCGAGGGGTTGGGCATGGGGGGGAGGAGCTCCGGTGGGGGGGAGGAGCTCCGGTGGGGGGAGGGACTCCGGTGGGGGGGAGGAGCTCCGGTGGGGGGGAGGGGCTCAGGTCTGCGACGTCATAGTGGGCGTGGTCACTTGGTACCGCCCCCTCGTGTCTCCCTCAGGCAGTTTGTCCGTTAGAGAGTCGGGGGAGAATTTGGCGAAGGTGAGAAATGGTGTGAGTCTGTGTGTGTCTGTGTGTGTGTGTGAGTCTGTGTGTGAGTCTGTGTGTGTGTGAGTCTGTGTGTGAGTCTGTGTGTGTGTGAGTCTGTGTGTGTGTGTGAGTCTGTGTGTGAGTCTGTGTGTGTGTGAGTCTGTGTGTGTGTAAGTCTGTGTGTGTGTGAGTCTGTGTGTGTGTGTAAGTCTGTGTGTGTGTGAGTCTGTGTGTGAGTCTGTGTGTGAGTCTGTGTGTGTGTGAGTCTGTGTGTGAGTCTGTGTGTGTGTGAGTCTGTGTGTGTGAGTCTGTGTGTGTGTGAGTCTGTGTGTGTGTGAGTCTGTGTGTGAGTCTGTGTGTGTGTGAGTCTGTGTGTGTGTGAGTCTGTGTGTGTGTGTGAGTCTGTGTGTGTGTGAGTCTGTGTGAGTCTGTGTGTGTGTGAGTCTGTGTGTGTGTGAGTCTGTGTGTGTGTGTGAGTCTGTGTGTGTGTAAGTATGTGTGTCTGTGTGTGATTCTGTGTGTGTGTAAGTATGTGTGTGTGTGTGAGTCTGTGTGTGTGTGAGTCTGTGTGTGTGTAAGTATGTGTGTCTGTGTGTGTGTGATTCTGTGTGTGTGTAAGTATGTGTGTGTGTGAGTCTGTGTGTGTGTGAGTCTGTGTGTGTGTAAGTATGTGTGTCTGTGTGTGTGTGATTCTGTGTGTGTGTAAGTATGTGTGTGTGTAAGTATGTGTGTCTGTGTGTGTGTGATTCTGTGTGTGTGTAAGTATGTGTGTGTGTGAGTCTGTGTGTGTGTGAGTCTGTGTGTGTGTAAGTATGTGTGTCTGTGTGTGTGTGATTCTGTGTGTGTAAGTATGTGTGTGAGTCTGTGTGTGTGTGAGTCTGTGTGTGTGTGAGTGTGAGTCTGTGTGTGTGAGTCTGTGTGTGTGAGTCTGTGTGTGTGAGTCTGTGTGTGTGTGAGTCTGTGTGTTAGTCTGTGTGTTAGTCTGTGTGTGAGTCTGTGTGTGTGTGAGTCTGTGTGTGTGTGAGTCTGTGTGTTAGTCTGTGTGTGAGTCTGTGTGTGTGTGAGTCTGTGTGTGTGTGAGTCTGTGTGTGAGTCTGTGTGTGTGTAAGTATGTGTGTCTGTGTGTGTGTGATTCTGTGTGTGTGTAAGTATGTGTGTGAGTCTGTGTGTGTGTGAGTCTGTGTGTGTGTGAGTCTGTGTGAGTGTGAGAGTGAGTCTGTGTGTGTGAGTCTGTGTGTGTGAGTCTGTGTATGTGAGTCTGTGTGTGTGTGAGTCTGTGTGTTAGTCTGTGTGTGAGTCTGTGTGTGTGTGAGTGTGTGTGTGAGTCTGTGTGTGTGTGAGTCTGTGTGTGAGTCTGTGAGTGTGTGTGTGAGTCTGTGTGTGTGTGAGTCTGTGTGTTAGTCTGTGTGTGAGTCTGTGTGTGTGTGAGTCTGTGTGTGTGTTAGTCTGTGTGTGAGTCTGTGTGAGTGTGAGTCTGTGTGTGAGTCTGTGTGTGTGTGAGTCTGTGTGTTAGTCTGTGTGTGAGTCTGTGAGTGTGTGTGTGAGTCTGTGTGTGTGTTAGTCTGTGTGTGAGTCTGTGTGTGTGTGAGTCTGTGTGTGAGTCTGTGTGTTAGTCTGTGTGTGAGTCTGTGAGTGTGTGTGTGAGTCTGTGTGTGTGTGTTAGTCTGTGTGTGAGTCTGTGTGTGAGTGTGTGTGTGTGAGTCTGTGTGTGTGTGAGTCTGTGTGTGTGTAAACACAAAGACGGCCGGGCGTGGTGCTGGCCACCCACCACCTCGTGTGCCGCTCTGCCCTTCATAGGTGCTGCTGGCTAACAGCACTTGCCCCAACAGTCTATTTCAGCTATAAGGGGGATCTTTATCTTTGTTGTTAGTGGTGGTGTTGTTGGTGATGTTGATGGTGGTGGTGTTGGTGTTCTTGGTGGTGGTCTTGGTGGTGGTGTTGGTGGTGTTGATGGTGGTGGTATTGTTGGTGTTGGTGGTGTTGATGGTGGTGTTGTTGATTGTGGTGTTGTTGGTGGTCGTGTTGGTGGTGGTGGTCTTGGTGGTGGTGTTGGTTGTGGTGGTGTTAGTGGTGTTGATGGAGGTGATGTTGATGGGGGTGGTGTTGGTGATGTTTTTGGTGATGGTGTTGATGGTGGTGGTGGTGGTGGTATTGTTGGTGTTGGTGGTGTTGATGGTGGTGTTGTTGATGGTGGTGTTGATGGTGGTGTTGTTGATTGTACGATCCATCCTGGGTTTAACCAGACTGGATTGTGTGAGGGGCTCACAAATGCTTGAAAGATCTGGAGACATTCCCACCAGTAAGCTCCTCCGGCAGGCAAGGCTGCATTGGCTGGGTCTTGTAGACCGCATACCGCATAGCGGCCATGATGCATGGGTGATGTCCAGGTGGCCAAGTTGCATGGGGGACTTCATGTTGGCAGTGTTGCATGCGGGACTTAATGGTAGCCATGTTGCATGGGGGTCTTCATGTTGGCAGTGTTGCATGCGGGACTTAATGGTAGCCATGTTGCATGGGGGACTTCATGTTGGCAGTGTTGCATGCGGGACTTAATGGTAGCCATGTTGCATGAGGGACTTCTTGTTGGCAGTGTTGCATGCGGGACTTAATGGTAGCCATGTTGCATGGGGGACTGCATCATGGTGGCCATGTTGCATGGGGATGATTATCTGTGCTCTGGCCTCAGCACATCACACGCTTTCAGATGCACTTCCGATATTAGGAAGCCAAATTTCGATTTAAAGCTTTCGTGACTGCAGGGATTCATCTTCTTGGTTCTTTCGGTTTTATTATGTTTTATTTTTATTATTTTATTACTTCCCTTCTACGTGACTTTACCGAAAGAACCAAGAAGATGATTAGGAAGCCACTGGAGCTCTACACTTTCAAATCATCTAGATTGAAAACTACTTTCTTTAGGACGTTTCACGTTTAGTTTATTATCCTTCCCCCGCGTTTCCATTTGGCACCATTGGCTACGTACGGTGCAAAAGAAGTTCAACAAACATACAGACATAACTGGTATTGGCCAAAACATCCCAATCCTGTAATTGTTTCCTACAAATTGCTCAACTTTGGGATCACACAGATGTTGTTGTTATTCTCATGTCTGCAGAAATCATGGCTCTCTTTGGCCCTCACTTGACCCACCGTGAGAAGCTAGAACTCGCAGCCATGCAGGAAGTGTGGTACTTTGCACTCTACAACAAATCTGAGGGATGCAACAATGATGGATACGACGACCAAGAACGAAGTTACATTCTGGTGAGGCTCGCAACAAAACACCGGCTGTGGGGGCGGTCACAGGGCCCATCGGGAGCGGGGTTTGTGGCTTCTTGTCATTGCACCTGAAGTACCAACCAAGGCTATCACACACACCAATGCACTTCAGAATCAGGATTTTTTTATCGCGAGTAAAGCCCATTGAGCTAAGAAGCTCTTTTTGAAGGGTGACTCAGCCAGCAGACATCAGAACATTCCACAATGACAGATTTAAAACAACGTAATCATTACAGAAAATATATTAGAAAATTACATTCTCACTTAAATCTAGACTTAAAGCTTTCGTGACTGCAAGAATTCATATTTTTTTGGTCTTTCGGTAAAGTCACGTAGATAGGTTCAAAGAAAATAACAAAAAACTAAAACTACAACGTTTCAATCGCAACAAAATCGGTCGTCTTCAGGAAAAGGGGGGTTGGCTTCCAAAGGCAAACTGTTTATTAGGGTTTGAAATGGGCATTGCCCAAATGTCAGCAGCAAATATGAATGCAAGTGGTGGGCAGCCAACCCGACAGTTTCAGATCTGCCTGATGTTCGTGAACATAAGGCAGATCCGAAACTAGGTAGGATCTGAAACACGGTAGGACCAATACCTTAGCCGTGGCTGGTCATTGTTTTAATGCGGTGGGCTCACACGAAATTGATTTCTCTAAGGCGAGTGCACTTTGCAAACCCACTGGCTAGCAACAAAGATTCATTCATGAAGCCATCCATTTTTATCGACACAGACACAATTTAAACCGAGAAGATGGGTACACACTGAGTAATCATTGGAAGGACGTTATCAACCAGTTGAACTCATAACTGGCTATGATCTTCCCATCCTACCACCTTCTGATGATAGTTGTGCTTTATGCCCATTTCAAACTTGCGCTGTCACACTAACACAGCCACTTTGCGTACCGACCCCTCGGTTGTGGCTCTGCAATATCCCATTAACATACTATTCTGTCATTAACATGATCATTTTCACCCGGCAACCCTTTGATTGTTTTTTTTTATTTTCTTTCAATCTATGTACGTGACTTTACTGAAAGATCTTCTTGGTTCTTTCGGTAAAGTCACGTAGAAGGGAAATAATAAAATAACAAAAATAAAACATAAAAGTATAATTCTCACGACGTTTCGGCCACAACGCAAGCAGCCGTCCTCAGGTGAAGAACAGGTCTGTCAGAAAGACAGCGTCTGAATGAGCACCACCAGGCTTGGCAGCGTATATTTAAGCTGGGTTGGAGGGGGAAGATCGCCTTGACAAAGGAATTTGCATATCCCAAAGAATATACATTCTTAAACTTTGTGATTTTAATTATATTCACTTTAAATGATTGCACCTTTTGTGCAGTTCCGGCATGAGCACCTCCGCTACCGCTATGAGGTGCTGAAGAAGATTGGAGAAGGAGGTCAAGGCCAGGTGATCCATGCCTTGATCACAAAAGGAACATCCTGGTGGCCATCAAGATCCTGGTGTCACCATCGAGGTAAGACTTCAGAGCCGCGCCGTCACGAGGCCGATGTTGTTGTTAAGTCCGTTGCCACGGGCAGCCGTGCGATGCAGCAGTGACATTATTCTTTGTTTCTTTCGGTAAAGTCACGTATAAAGATAAAATAATAAATTAAATAATAGCATATTACGACGTTTCAATTGCAACACAAGCAATCGTCATCAGGTATAAAAGAACCAGAAAACTAGACAGACACACAAGCAGACCGACATCACAAAGACACACAGAGAGAGAACACGTATCGGCACAGAGAGAGAGAACACGTATCGGCACAGAGAGAGAGAGAGGTCGTCTCTGTGACGAGGCCTTAAATATAGAGGGGGGGACGGAGAGAGGGAGGGGGCAGAGAAAAAATTTGCATGTCAGTGAGTGGACGACTAAAATTAAATAACCTAGCAAAATATCGAAATGTAATGTATTATTTTTATTATTTTATCTTTAGACGTGACTTAACCGAAATAACCAAAGAATAATTCCTGCAGTCACGAAAGCTCCAAAATTGGCTGTGATGACACTCGTGCATCAAAGCGAGAAGGGGGGCCTGGGTTCGACTCCTGATTCGGGTGCCCTCCTGTATGGAGTTTGCATGTTCTACCCCTGTTCTGCATCAGTTCCTTCTGGGTTCTCAGATTTTTCCTCCCTAAAGCTTAAAATACACACACACAGTGTAAACTAATATTGGGGCAAACATCCCATTGCTGAAAGATTACCTGCACATTACGGTAATTCCTCATTTAATGCTGTAGATACATTCCTGAAAAGTTCCGCGTCCAGCAAAAAAGTATTGAGCGAAAATAATTTTCCCATAAATAATGTAATAATAATGTTTGGCGAGATACAATGCACTCATACACCTTGAGATGACGAGACCAATAACTGAGGGTATGCCGTCACATTACTTTATCATTGCGAGTAATGTATCATTGCAGCTCAAGAAAGTAGTCTGTTGTCGACTACTCACAGATCGTGTTATAACGGGCGGGTTCCGTGCTTTAGCAGGCGTGTTCTACGTTATAACGAGAAGCGTTCCGTGTTGCAATGGGCGCGTTCGTGTTATTACGGGCACATTCCGCGTTATGCGAAAAGTGTGTCCGAATGTAAGAGCTACATTGCAGTGAAAATGCGTTGTGTTAACATTCTGGCGAATTGCCCGATGATGCTGGATGCAATTACCAGCGAAACGTCGTACTACTCAAATTGTAAATGTTGTGGTTTCACGCTTCAACACACCGGTGGGCTAAAGCAGTGAACTATTTGTCTTTTGTCAACGTGACACGTTTTTACTGATTGGCCGTGTCGGGTGGTGGAGGGTTACAACACATTTATAAATAACGCGATCTAACACCCAAAAATCGTTGATTATGTGTTAACATGCGTTTGCATTTAGATTTCTCAAATGACCAATCCGATTTGAATGGCTCTTCACTTCCAAATCCTGATAGACAGCCAGTTCTGTTTTACCAGGTTTAGCTTTCTTTTTTCACACTTTTGTCATGTAGGCTAGGCGTTAGTCACAAACCGCACCTCTCCATAACAAAGGCTCAGTCATTTGTTATGCAGTCTATTCTTAGTCTTAAGCTGCACCTTACCATATTAATAAAAAGTGTGCCGTACTTGGCCCTTCCCCCTCTTCAACCATTATATATACGGAGTGGTAGCTCTTGTAATCTCTCATTTACTTGATACAGCTGTCGTGGCTGTGACGGTTCCACACACACAGACTCACACACACAGACTCACACACACAGACTCACACACACAGACTCACACACACACAGACTCACACACACACAGACTCACACAACAACAACAACCGCCATTCGCCACTAAGTGGCGGTGACGTCACCACGACGCTTGTGCCAGGCCATGTGCACCCTGAGGCCACGTGAAGTGTCGAACGCCCGCTGGCAGGAGGTCACGGGGCAGACCCAGGTGCCACGGGTCGACTGACCGAGATGACCGAGATGACTGGCCGATGCACCACCTGTGCCCCCTACTGTGCCAACTTGCTGTGCTTTAGCCACCCGGCGCTCCGCTCGTTGTTGTGAGCGTCGCTCCTCTGCCCTCCGTTGTTGTTGGAGGGCGACTGCCTCCAACTGCCCAGTAGCGTCCTTCACGAGCCTCCTCCACTGAGGCCGATCTTGACACCGCTGGTACCAGTCATCGGCAAGTCCACTCAGCTCCACGTCCTCCTGTACCACATCACTCCATCTCTTCTCTAGCCCGTGCCGCGCCCGTTTAGCCCCCTCGATCCGGCCGAACAAAAGCTGTTTAGGCATGCGGTGGCTGGGCATGCGGGCTACATGACCCAGCCAACGCAGCCTTGCCTGCCGGAGGAGCTCACTGATGGGACTTTGCCCAGATCTTTCAAGGACTTGTGAGCTCCTCACACAATCCAGCCTGGTTAAACCCAGGATGGATCGTAGGCAGGCCAGCCTAAATGTTTCCAACCGGCGAAGATGCTCCACTAGGGGGGTCCACGTTTCGCAAGCGTAGAGAAGGGAGGGAATGACCGTGGCCGAGAAGACCTGAAGACGGTCACCCACACACCCACTGACACCCACACACCCACTGACACCCACACACCCACTGACACCCACACACCCACTGACACCCACACACCCACTGACACCCACACACCCACTGACACCCACTGACACCCACTGACACCCACTGACACCCACTGACACCCACTGGCACCCACACACCCACTGGCACCCACACACCCACTGACACCCACACACCCACTGACACCCACACACCCACACACCCACTGACACCCACTGACACCCACACACCCACTGACACCCACACACCCACTGACACCCACACACCCACTGACACCCACACACCCACTGACACCCACACACCCTCTGACACCCACACACCCACTGACACCCACACACCCACTGACACCCACACACCCACTGACACCCACCCACCCACTCACCCACCCACCCACTCACTCACCCACCCAACCACCCACTCACCCACTCACTCACTCACTCACCCACTCACTCACTCACCCACCCACTCACCCACTCACCCACCCACTCACTCACTCACTCACCCACCCACCCACTCACTCACTCACCCACCCACTCACTCACCCACTCAATCACTCACTCACCCACTCACCCACCCACTCACTCACAAATCACTCACCCACTCACCCACCCACTCACTCACTCACACACTGACTCACCCACTCACCCACCCACTCACTCACCCACTCAATCAATCACTCACCCACTCACCCACCCACCCACCCACTCACCCACCCACCCACCCACTCACCCACCCACCCACCCACCCACCCACCCACCCACTCACTCACCCACTCACTCACCCACCCACTCACCCACTCACCCACCCACCCACCCACTCACCCACCCACCCACTCACTCACTCACTCACCCACTCAATCACTCACTCACCCACTGACTCACCCACTCACCCACCCACTCACTCACCCACTGACTCACCCACTCACCCACCCACTCACTCACCCACTCAATCAATCACTCACCCACTGACCCACTCACCTACCCACCCACTCACCCACCCACCCACTCAATTACTCACTCACTCACTCACCCACCCACTCACCCACTCACCCACTCACTCACCTACCCACTCACTCACCCACCCACCCACCCACCCACCCACTCACTCACTCACTCACTCATTCACTCACCCACTCACTCTCCCACCCACTCACTCACCCACTCAATCAATCACTCACTCAATCACTCACTCAATCAATCACTCACCCACCCATTCACCCACCCACTCACCCACCCATTCACCCACCCACTCAGTCACCCACGCACCCACCCACTCACTCACTCACTCACTCACCCACTCACTCACCCACTCACCCACTCAATCAATCACCCACTCACCCACCCACCCACTCACCCACTCACCCACCCACGCACTCACTCACCCACCCACTCACTCACCCATTCACTCACCCACTCACTCACCTACTCAACCACTCACCCATCCACTCACCCACCCACTCACCCACTCACTCACCCACCCACTCACCCACCCACTCACTCACCCACTGACTCACCCACTCACCCATCCACTCACTCACCCACCCACTCACCCACCCACCCACTCACTCACCCACTGACTCACCCACTCACCCACCCACTCACTCACCCACTCAATCAATCACTCACCCACTGACCCACTCACCCACCCACCCACTCACCCACCCACCCACTCAATTACTCACTCACTCACTCACCCACCCACCCACTCACCCACTCACCCACTCACTCACCTACCCACTCACTCACCCACCCACCCACCCACCCACTCACTCACTCACTCACTCACTCATTCACTCACCCACTCACTCACCCTCCCACTCACTCACCCACTCAATCAATCACTCACTCAATCACTCACTCAATCAATCACTCACCCACTCACTCACCCACTCACTCACCCACCCATTCACCCACCCACTCAGTCACCCACGCACCCACCCACCCACCCACCCACTCACTCACTCACTCACCCACTCACTCACCCACTCACCCACTCACTCACCCACCCAACCACCCACTCACCCACTCACTCACTCACTCACCCACTCACTCACTCACCCACCCACTCACCCACTCACCCACCCACTCACTCACTCACTCACTCACCCACCCACTCACTCACTCACCCACCCACTCACTCACCCACTCAATCACTCACTCACCCACTCACCCACCCACTCACTCACAAATCACTCACCCACTCACCCACCCACTCACTCACTCACACACTGACTCACCCACTCACCCACCCACTCACTCACCCACTCAATCAATCACTCACCCACTCACCCACCCACTCACCCACCCACCCACCCACCCACTCACCCACCCACCCACTCACCCACCCACCCACCCACCCACTCACTCACCCACTCACTCACCCACCCACTCACCCACTCACCCACCCACCCACCCACTCACTCACTCACTCACCCACTCAATCACTCACTCACCCACTCACCCACCCACTCACTCACCCACTGACTCACCCACTCACCCACCCACTCACTCACCCACTCAATCAATCACTCACCCACTGACCCACTCACCTACCCACCCCACTCACCCACCCACCCACTCAATTACTCACTCACTCACTCACCCACCCACTCACCCACTCACCCACTCACTCACCTACCCACTCACTCACCCACCCACCCACCCACCCACCCACCCACCCACTCACTCACTCACTCATTCACTCACCCACTCACTCTCCCACCCACTCACTCACCCACTCAATCAATCACTCACTCAATCACTCACTCAATCAATCACTCACCCACCCATTCACCCACCCACTCACCCACCCATTCACCCACCCACTCAGTCACCCACGCACCCACCCACCCACCCACCCACTCACTCACTCACTCACCCACTCACTCACCCACTCACCCACTCAATCAATCACCCACTCACCCACCCACCCACTCACCCACTCACCCACCCACGCACTCACTCACCCACCCACTCACTCACCCATTCACTCACCCACTCACTCACCTACTCAACCACTCACCCATCCACTCACCCACCCACTCACCCACTCACTCACCCACCCACTCACCCACCCACTCACTCACCCACTGACTCACCCACTCACCCATCCACTCACTCACCCACCCACTCACCCACCCACCCACTCACTCACCCACTGACTCACCCACTCACCCACCCACTCACTCACCCACTCAATCAATCACTCACCCACTGACCCACTCACCCACCCACCCACTCACCCACCCACCCACTCAATTACTCACTCACTCACTCACCCACCCACCCACTCACCCACTCA
This sequence comes from Lampetra planeri, assembly GCF_965212315.1. Classification (NCBI taxonomy): domain Eukaryota; kingdom Metazoa; phylum Chordata; class Hyperoartia; order Petromyzontiformes; family Petromyzontidae; genus Lampetra; species Lampetra planeri. The sequence goes on along the minus strand of NW_027615110.1, from coordinate 61,479 downwards.
CCCACTCACTCACCTACCCACTCACTCACCCACCCACCCACCCACCCACCCACCCACTCACTCACTCACCCACTCACTCACCCACTCACTCACCCACCCAACCACCCACTCACCCACTCACTCACTCACTCACCCACTCACTCACTCACCCACCCACTCACCCACTCACCCACCCACTCACTCACTCACTCACCCACCCACTCACTCACTCACCCACCCACTCACTCACTCACCCACTCAATCACTCACTCACCCACTCACCCACCCACTCACTCACAAATCACTCACCCACTCACCCACCCACTCACTCACTCACACACTGACTCACCCACTCACCCACCCACTCACTCACCCACTCAATCAATCACTCACCCACTCACCCACCCACTCACCCACCCACCCACCCACCCACTCACCCACCCACCCACTCACCCACCCACCCACCCACTCACTCACCCACTCACTCACCCACCCACTCACCCACTCACCCACCCACCCACTCACTCACTCACTCACCCACTCAATCACTCACTCACCCACTGACTCACCCACTCACCCACCCACTCACTCACCCACTGACTCACCCACTCACCCACCCACTCACTCACCCACTCAATCAATCACTCACCCACTGACCCACTCACCTACCCACCCACTCACCCACCCACCCACTCAATTACTCACTCACTCACTCACTCACCCACCCACTCACCCACTCACCCACTCACTCACCTACCCACTCACTCACCCACCCACCCACCCACCCACTCACTCACTCACTCACTCACTCACTCATTCACTCACCCACTCACTCTCCCACCCACTCACTCACCCACTCAATCAATCACTCACTCAATCACTCACTCAATCAATCACTCACCCACCCATTCACCCACCCACTCACCCACCCATTCACCCACCCACTCAGTCACCCACGCACCCACCCACCCACCCACCCACTCACTCACTCACTCACTCACCCACTCACTCACCCACTCACCCACTCAATCAATCACCCACTCACCCACCCACCCACTCACCCACTCACCCACCCACGCACTCACTCACCCACCCACTCACTCACCCATTCACTCACCCACTCACTCACCTACTCAACCACTCACCCATCCACTCACCCACCCACTCACCCACCCACCCACCCACTCACCCACCCACCCACTCACTCACTCACTCACCCACTCAATCACTCACTCACCCACTGACTCACCCACTCACCCACCCACTCACTCACCCACTGACTCACCCACTCACCCACCCACTCACTTACCCACTCAATCAATCACTCACCCACTGACCCACTCACCTACCCACCCACTCACCCACCCACCCACTCAATTACTGACTCACTCACTCACCCACCCACTCACCCACTCACTCACCTACCCACTCACTCACCCACCCACCCACCCACCCACCCACCCACTCACTCACTCACTCACTCATTCACTCACCCACTCACTCTCCCACCCACTCACTCACCCACTCAATCAATCACTCACTCAATCACTCACTCAATCAATCACTCACCCACCCATTCACCCACCCACTCACCCACCCATTCACCCACCCACTCAGTCACCCACGCACCCACCCACCCACCCACCCACCCACTCACTCACTCACTCACCCACTCACTCACCCACTCACCCACTCAATCAATCACCCACTCACCCACCCACCCACTCACCCACTCACCCACCCACGCACTCACTCACCCACCCACTCACTCACCCATTCACTCACCCACTCACTCACCTACTCAACCACTCACCCATCCACTCACCCACCCACTCACCCACTCACTCACCCACCCACTCACCCACCCACTCACTCACCCACTGACTCACCCACTCACCCATCCACTCACTCACCCACCCACTCACCCACCCACCCACTCACTCACCCACTCACTCACCCACTCAATCAATCACTCACCCACTGACCCACTCACCCACCCACCCACTCACCCACCCACTCAATTACTCACTCACTCACTCACCCACCCACCCACTCACCCACTCACCCACTCACTCACCTACCCACTCACTCACCCACCCACCCACCCACCCACCCACCCACCCACTCACTCACTCACTCACTCATTCACTCACCCACTCACTCACCCACCCACTCACTCACCCACTCAATCAATCACTCACTCAATCACTCACTCAATCAATCACTCACCCACTCACTCACCCACTCACTCACCCACCCATTCACCCACCCACTCAGTCACCCACGCACCCACCCACCCACCCACCCACTCACTCACTCACTCACTCACCCACTCACTCACCCACTCACCCACTCACTCACCCACCCAACCACCCACTCACCCACTCACTCACTCACTCACCCACTCACTCACTCACTCACTCACTCACTCACTCACCCACCCACTCACTCACTCACCCACCCACTCACTCACCCACTCAATCACTCACTCACCCACTCACCCACCCACTCACTCACAAATCACTCACCCACTCACCCACCCACTCACTCACTCACACACTGACTCACCCACTCACCCACCCACTCACTCACCCACTCAATCAATCACTCACCCACTCACCCACCCACTCACCCACCCACCCACCCACTCACCCACCCACCCACTCACCCACCCACCCACCCACTCACTCACCCACTCACTCACCCACCCACTCACCCACTCACCCACCCACCCACTCACTCACTCACTCACCCACTCAATCACTCACTCACCCACTGACTCACCCACTCACCCACCCACTCACTCACCCACTGACTCACCCACTCACCCACCCACTCACTCACCCACTCAATCAATCACTCACCCACTGACCCACTCACCTACCCACCCACTCACCCACCCACCCACTCAATTACTCACTCACTCACCCACCCACTCACCCACTCACTCACCTACCCACTCACTCACCCACCCACCCACCCACCCACTCACTCACTCATTCACTCACCCACTCACTCTCCCACCCACTCACTCACCCACTCAATCAATCACTCACTCAATCACTCACTCAATCAATCACTCACCCACCCATTCACCCACCCACTCACCCACCCATTCACCCACCCACTCAGTCACCCACGCACCCACCCACCCACCCACCCACTCACTCACTCACTCACCCACTCACTCACCCACTCACCCACTCAATCAATCACCCACTCACCCACCCACCCACTCACCCACTCACCCACCCACGCACTCACTCACCCACCCACTCACTCACCCATTCACTCACCCACTCACTCACCTACTCAACCACTCACCCATCCACTCACCCACCCACTCACCCACTCACTCACCCACCCACTCACCCACCCACTCACTCACCCACTGACTCACCCACTCACCCATCCACTCACTCACCCACCCACTCACCCACCCACCCACTCACTCACCCACTGACTCACCCACTCACCCACCCACTCACTCACCCACTCACCCACCCACTCACTCACCCACTCAATCAATCACTCACCCACTGACCCACTCACCCACCCACCCACTCACCCACCCACCCACTCAATTACTCACTCACTCACTCACCCACCCACCCACTCACCCACTCACCCACTCACTCACCTACCCACTCACTCACCCACCCACCCACCCACCCACCCACCCACTCACTCACTCACTCACTCATTCACTCACCCACTCACTCACCCACCCACTCACTCACCCACTCAATCAATCACTCACTCAATCACTCACTCAATCAATCACTCACCCACTCACTCACCCACTCACTCACCCACCCATTCACCCACCCACTCAGTCACCCACGCACCCACCCACCCACCCACTCACTCACTCACTCACCCACTCACTCACCCACTCACCCACTCAATCAATCACCCACTCACCCACCCACCCACTCACCCACTCACCCACCCACGCACTCACTCACCCACCCACTCACTCACCCATTCACTCACCCACTCACTCACCTACTCAACCACTCACCCATCCACTCACCCACCCACTCACCCACTCACTCACCCACCCACTCACCCACCCACTCACCCACCCACTCACCCACTCACTCACCCACTGACTCACTCACCCACTGACTCACCCACTCACCCACTCACTCACTCACCCACTCAATCAATCACTCACCCACTGACCCCACTCACCCACTCACCTACCCACTCACTCACCTACCCACTCACTCACCTACCCACTCACTCACTCACTCACCCACCCACCCACCCACCCACTCACCTCACCATCACTCACTCATTCACTCACCCACTCACTCACTCACCCACCCACCCACTCACTCACCCACTCACCCACCCACGCACTCACTCACCCACCCACTCACTCACCCATTCACTCACCCACTCACTCACCTACTCAACCACTCACCCATCCACTCACCCACCCACCCACCCACTCACCCACCCACCCACTCACCCACTCACCCACTCTCCCACTCACTCACCCCACCCACTCACCCACCCACTCACTCACTCACCCACTGACTCACCCACTCACCCACCCACTCACTCAATCACTCACCCACTGACCCACTCACCCACCCACCCCACTCACCCACCCACCCACTCAATTACTCACTCACTCACCCACCCACCCACCCACTCACCCACTCACCCACTCACTCACTCACCTACCCACTCACTCACTCACCCACCCCACCCACCCACCCACTCACTCACTCACTCACTCACTCACCCACTCACTCACCCACCCACTCACTCACCCACTCACCCCACTCAATCAATCACTCACCTCAATCACTCACCCACTCACTCACCCACCCACTCAGTCACCCACGCACTCACTCACCCACCCACCCACTCATCCACTCACCCACCCACTCACTCACCCACCCCACCCACTCACTCACCCCACCCACCCACTCACCCACCCACCCACCCCACCCACTCACCCACCCACCCACTCACTCACTCACTCACTCACCCACTCACTCACTCACTCACCCACTCACTCACCCCACTCACCCACTCAATCAATCACTCAATCAATCACCCACACACCCACCCACCCACTCACCCACCCACGCACTCACCCACCCACCCACTCACCCATTCACTCACCTACTCAACCACTCACCCATCCACTCACCCACCCACTCACCCACCCCACTCACCCACTCACCCACCCACCCAGTCACCCACCCACTCACCCACCCACCCACCCACTCACCCACCCACTCACCCACCCACTCACCCACCCACTCACTCACCCACGCACTCACTCACCCACTCACTCACTCACCCACCCACCCACTCACCACTCACTCACTCACTCACTCACCCACCCACTCACTCCACACCACTCACCCACCCACTCACTCACGCACTCAATCAATCACTCACCCACTCACCCACTCACCCACCCACCCACCCACCCACTCACTCACCCCACTCAATCAATCACTCACTCACTACTCACTCACTCACTCACTCCACCCACCCACTCACCCACCCACCCACCCACCCACCCACTCCCCCCCACTCACTCACCCACTGACTCACCCACTCACCCACCCACTCACTCACCCACTCAATCAATCACTCACCCACTGACCCACTCACCCACCCACCCACCCACTCACCCACCCACCCACTCAATTACTCACTCACTCACCCACTCACCCACTCACCCACTCACTCACCTACCCACTCACTCACTCACTCACCCACCCACCCACCCACCCACCCACTCACTCACTCACTCACTCACCCACTCACTCACCCACTCACCCACTCAATCAATCACTCACTCAATCAATCACTCACCCACTCACTCACCCACCCACCCACTCACCCACCCACTCAGTCACCCACGCACTCACTCACCCACCCACTCACTCACCCACTCACTCACTCACTCACTCACTCACTCACTCACCCACTCACTCACTCACCCACTCACTCAGTCACCCACGCACTCACCCACTCACTCATCCACTCACCCACCCACTCACTCACTCACTCACTCATCCACTCACTCACTCACCCACTCACTCACCCACTCACCCACTCAATCAATCACTCAATCAATCACCCACTCACCCACCCACCCACTCACCCACTCACCCACCCACGCACTCACTCACCCACCCACTCACTCACCCATTCACTCACCCACTCACTCACCTACTCAACCACTCACCCATCCACTCACCCACCCACTCACCCACCCACTCACCCACTCACCCACCCACCCAGTCACCCACCCACTCACCCACCCACCCACTCACCCACCCACTCACCCACCCACTCACTCACCCACGCACTCACTCACCCACCCACCCACTCACTCACTCACCCACCCACTCACTCACTCACCCACCCACTCACTCACGCACTCAATCAATCACTCACCCACTCACCCACTCACCCACTCACCCACTCACCCACCCACCCACCCACCCACTCACTCACCCACTCAATCAATCACTCACTCACTCACTCACCCACCCACTCACCCACCCACCCACCCACCCACTCACTCACTCACTCACTCACCCACTCACTCACCCACTCACTCACCCACTCACTCACCCACTCACTCACTCACCCACTCACCCACCCACTCACTCACCCACTCAATCACTCATTCACCCACTGACTCACCCACTCACCCACCCACTCACTCAATCACACACTGACTCACCCACTCACTCACCCACTCAATCAATCACTCACCCACTCACCCACTCACCCACCCACGCACTCACTCACCCACTCACCCACCCACTCACTCAATCACACACTGACTCACCCACTCACCCACCCACTCACTCACCCACTCAATCAATCACTCACCCACTCACCCACTCACCCACCCACTCACCCACCCACTCACCCACCCACTCACCCACCCACCCACCCACTCACCCACTCACCCACTCACTCATCTGATGCAGCAGCATGGCGGCGCACACAGTTGCAGCAGCTCAGTGTCTACCCGGTCGGGGCCTTGTATGGTTTTTGTCGGGCGAGTAACACCTTTAGTCGGCACGATCTCCTTAAGATCGGACTATGTTACGATCGGAGTGTTACAAGCGAGTTTCTCCGTCTTCACAAGATTCCAGTGGAGTTAGCGAGGAGGCCCGGCTCTCCATGGATTATCATCCCGGCGGGGAGGAGGCGAAGGCGGCGTAGAGAGAGAAGACAGAGGCGAGGCTGCAGGGCCGGTGCGCTAGCCAGGCTACGGAGGCAGCCACTCAAACCACCGCTACCCAGCCTATTTCTCACGAACGCCAGATCCATCGCGAACAAAATGGATGAATTGAAGCTACAGACTACAGCAAACAACGTAGTGAAGGACAGCTGCATTCTGCTTTTCACAGAAACCTGGCTTCATTCATCCATCCCGGACTCTGCTATTGAGCTCGCAGGCTACACAGCACAGCGCCAGGACAGAACAGTAGACTCCGGTAAGAGCAGAGGAGGGGGGCTCTGTGTGTACGTGAATAAGAGCTGGTGTACTAACACTGTGACTGTAGACAGCCACTGCTCCCCAGATCTGGAGTATGTGACTGTCAAACGCAGGCCGATTTACCTCCCAAGAGAGTTTACTGTGGTCATGATAACTGCTGTTTACATCCCACCGGATGCTAATGCTAACTCAGCTATTGGACTTTTACATGGCAGCATTAGCATTCAGCAGAGCAAGTATCCTGACGCTGTGCTGATTATAGCAGGGGATTTCAACCATGCAGACTTAAAGGCAGCACTCCCTAAATTCCACCAGCATGTTAAGTGTGCTACTAGGGGAACTAAGATTCTGGACAAGGTCTACACCAACATCAAACTAGGCTACAGGGCTAGACCACTACCACACCTGGGCCAGTCTGACCATTTGTCCCTGCTTTTGATCCCTGCATACGCCCCCATCAAGAAAACGGCTCCTACCATCACAAAAACTGTCGCCATCTGGCCTGAGGGTGCCACCCAGCAGCTGCAGGACTGCTTTGATAGGACCAACTGGGGGGTCTTCGAACATCAGGACCTGGAGGTGTTCACATATAGTGTATTGTGCTACATTAAAAACTGCATAGACACTGTCACTGTGGACAAACGCGTTTGGGTCTACCCCAACCAGAAGCCCTGGATGACCCGGGAGGTCCAGCAACTGCTGAAGGAGAGGAACATCGCCTTCAACTCCGGAGACAAAGCTCTCTACAGCACAGCCCGAGCTAACCTGAAGAGAGGCATCCGCGAGGCCAAAGCAGACTACAGGAGGAGGATTGAGGAATGCCTGGACAGTAACGACAGCAGGCAGGTGTGGCAGGGAGTCCAGCACCTCACCAACTACAGGACCAACCTCGAAGCTGCCGATGGTGACACCGCTCTGGCAGAGGAGTTGAACCTCTTCTTTGCCCGCTTTGAGGTGACACCACAAGGGACAGCATCACCAAACCTCACGGTCCACAGCAGCTTAAACCTCACAGTAGAGGAGCATGAGGTGAGGCGCACGCTGCGGGCCGTCAACCCGAGGAAGGCTGCGGGACCTGATGGCGTCCCGGGACGTGTGCTGAGGGACTGTGCTGACGAGCTGGCTGGAGTCTTCACAAGGATTTTCAACCTGTCTCTGGAACAGTCCACTGTACCACCCTGCCTAAAGTCCTCCACCATAGTCCCGCTGCCCAAAAAAACCCACATTTCCAGCTACAACGACTACCGGCCAGTAGCACTCACGCCAGTGGTGATGAAGTGCTTTGAAAAACTGGTCCGGAGTCACATCATAGGAAGCTTGCCCCGAAACCTTGACCCCCACCAGTTTGCCTACAGAGCGAACCGATCCACGGAGGACGCCGTGGCCACAGCAGCACTACATGCTGCACTGTCACACCTGGAGCAGCAGGGGAGCTGTGTGCGGATGCTCTTCGTGGATTACAGTTCTGCGTTCAACACCATCCTCCCTCACAAACTGGTGGAAAAACTGGGCGACCTGGGGATTCCACATTCCACCTGCATGTGGATACATCGTTTCCTCTCGGGCCGCAGACAGAGGGTCAGAGTGGGCCGTCATACATCCACAGCCCTGAGCCTCAGTACCGGCTCCCCCCAGGGCTGTGTACTGAGCCCCCTGCTCGACTCCCTCTACACACACGACTGCGTCGCCGTCCACCATAGCAACACCATTGTGAAGTTCGCTGATGACAACCACAGTGGTGGGGCTCATCTCTGGGGGGGATGAGTCTGCCTACAGGGACGAGGTGGAGCGGCTGACAGCATACTGCAGGGGCAACAACCTGCTCCTCAACACCGCAAAGACCAAGGAGCTCATAATAGACTACAGGAGAAAGAAAACGGACACTCCGCCACTAATCATCAGCGGAGACTGTGTGCAGAGGGTGGCAGACTTCTGCTTCCTGGGAGTCCACATTGGGGAGGGCCTGACCTGGAGCGCCAACAGCACTGAGCTTCTGAAAAAGGCCCAGCAGAGACTTTACTTCCTGAGAATCCTCAGGAATAATAACATCACACAGAAACTGCTGGTGTCCTTCTACCGAGCCTCCATCGAGAGCATTCTCACATAGTGCATCTGTGTATGGTACACCAGCTGCACAGTGGCTCAGAAGAAAGCGCTCCAGAGGGTCATCAACACAGCCCAGAAGATCGCCGGCTGCCATCTCCCCACACTGGAAGAACTACACAGTTCACGTTGCATCAAAAAAGCACAGATCATTCTAATAGACTCTTCACACCCTGGACACTCACTGTTTGAGCTGTTGCCATCAGGCAGACGATTCAGATCAGTCAAAACAAGGACAAACAGATTCAAACAGAGCTTTTATCCTACAGCGATCACCACACTCAATAATGCTAAATAATTATTAAGTAATAGTGTTTACAATTGAATGTGAAATAGAGATGTGCAATGACAAAATGTAACCTTATGTGGGTATGTGGGTATACTTGGGCTGTTTTTATATATAGTATAAATTGATTATCATTCATTTATTTTTATTTTCTTATTTTATTTTATTTAAATGTATGAATGATGCCCTGACTGGTGAGCATTTTAAATTTCGTTGTACTGGTGACAATGACAATAAACGATCTATCTATCACCCACTCACCCACTCAACCACTCACCCACCCACTCACTCACCCACTCACTCACCCACCCACTCACCCACTCACCCACCCACCCACTCACCCACCCACTCACCCACCCACTCACTCACTCACTCACCCACTGACTCACCCACTCACCCACCCACGCACTCACTCACCCACCCACTCACTCACCCATTCACTCACCCACTCACTCACCTACTCAACCACTCACCCACCCACTCACCCACCCACTCACCCACCCACTCACTCACCCACGCACTCACTCACTCACCCACTCACCCACCCACTCACTCATTCACTCACTCACCCACCCACCCACTCACTCACTCACCCACCCACTCACTCACCCACTCAATCACTCACTCACCCACTGACTCACCCACTCACCCACCCACTCACTCACTCACACATTGACTCACCCACTCACCCACCCACTCACTCACTCACACATTTACTCACCCACTCACCCACCCACTCACTCACCCACTCAATCAATCACTCACCCACTCACCCACCCACCCACTCACTCACCCACCCACCCACTCACCCACCCACTCACCCACTCACCCACCCACTCAATCAAACACTCACCCACTCACCCACTCACCCACCCACGCACCCACCCACCCACTCACTCACCCACTCACCCACTCACTCACTCACCCACCCACTCACCCACTCACCCACTCACCCACCCACTCACCCACCCACCCACTCACTCACTCACTCACTCACTCACTCACTCACTCACCCACACTCACTCACTCACTCACTCACTCACTCACCCACTCACCCACCCACTCACTCACCCACTCAATCAATCACTCACCCACCCACCCACTCACCCACCCACTCACTCACCCACCCACTCACCCACCCACCCACTCACCCACTCACTCACTCACTCACCCACTGACTCACCCACTCACCCACCCACTCACTCACTCACCCACTCACTCACCCACTCACTCACCCACTGACTCACCCACTCACCCACCCACTCACTCACCCCACTCAATCAATCACTCACCCTCTGACCCACTCACCCACTCACCCACCCACCCACTGACTCACCCACTCACCCACCCACTCACTCACCCACTCAATCAATCACTCACCCACTGACCCACTCACCCACCCACTCACCCACCCACCCACTCAATTACTCACTCACTCACTCACCCACCCACCCACCCACCCACCCACTCACCCACTCACTCACTCACCCACCCACCCACCCACTCAGTCACCCACGCACTCACTCACCCACTCACTCACCCACTCACCCACCCACCCACTCACTCACTCACCCACCCACCCACCCACTCACTCACTCACCCACCCACCCACCCACTCACTCACTCACCCACTCACTCACTCACCCACCCACCCACTCACTCACTCACCCACCCACCCACTCACTCACTCACCCACCCACCCACTCACTCACTCACCCACCCACCCACCCACCCACTTACTCACCCACCCACCCACTCACTCACCCACCCACCCACTCACTCACCCACCCACTCACTCACCCACCCCACTCACTCACCCACCCACTCACTCACTCACTCACTCACCCACCCACTCACTCACTCACCCACCCACTCACTCACTCACCCACCCACTCACCCACCCACTCACTCACCCACCCACCCACCCACTCACTCACTCACCCACTCACCCACCCACCCACTCACCCACCCACCCACTCACCCACCCACCCACCCACTCACCCACTCACCCACCCACGCACTCACTCACCCACCCACTCACTCACCCATTCACTCACCCACTCACTCACCTACTCAACCACTCACCCATCCACTCACCCACCCACTCACCCACTCACCCACCCACTCACCCACCCACTCACCCACCCACTCACCCACCCACTCACCCACTCACTGACTCACCCACTCACCCACCCACTCACTCACCCACTCACTCACCCACTCACCCACCCACTCACTCACCCACTCAATCACTCACCCACCCACTGACTCACCCACTCACCCACCCACTCACTCACTCACACACTGACTCACCCACTCACCCACCCACTCACTCACCCACTCAATCAATCACTCACCCACTCACCCACTCACCCACCCACTCACCCACCCACCCACTCACTCACTCACCCACTCACCCACCCACTCACTCACCCACTCAATCAATCACTCACCCACCCACCCACTCACCCACCCACCCACTCACCCACCCACCCACCCACTCACCCACCCACCCACTCACCCACCCACCCACTCAATCACCCACTCACTCACTCACCCACTCACCCACTCACCCACTCACCCACTCACCCACTCACCCACTCACCCACCCACCCACCCACCCACCCACCCACTCAATCACCCACTCACTCACTCACCCACTCAATCACTCACCCACTCACCCACTCACCCACTCACCCACTCACCCACTCACCCACCCACCCACTCACTCACCCACTCACTCACCCACTCACCCACCTCACCCACTCACTCACCCACGCACTCACTCACCCACCCACTCAGCCACTCACCCACCCACCCACCCACTCACTCATCCACCCACCCACCCACCCACTCACTCACCCACCCACTCACTCACTCACCCACCCACTCACTCACTCACCCACTCACCCACCCACTCACTCACTCACTCACCCACTCACTCACCCACTCACTCACTCACTCACCCACCCACTCACTCACTCACCCACCCACTCACTCACCCACTCAATCACTCACTCACCCACTGACTCACCCACTCACCCACCCACTCACACACCCACTCACTCACCCACTCACCCAGCCACTCACTCACTCACACACTGACTCACCCACTCACCCACCCACTCACTCACCCACTCAATCAATTACTCACCCACTCACCCACTCACCCACCCACTCACCCACCCACCCACTCACCCACTCACTCACCCACCGACCCACCCACTCACCCACCCACTCACCCACCCACCCACCCACTCACCCACCCACTCACTCACCCACCCACCCACTCACTCACCCACTCACCCACTCACTCATCTACTCACGCACTCATTCACTCACTCACTCATGCACTCACTCACTCACTCACCCACTCACTCACCCACCCACTCACTCACCCACTCAATCAATCACTCACCCACTCACCCACCCACTCACCCACCCACTCACTCACTCACCCACTCACCCACCCACTCACTTACCCACTCACCCACTCACCCACTCACCCACTCACCCACCCACCCACTCACCCACTCACTCACCTACTCACTCACCCACTCACTCACCCACTCACCCACCCACTCACTCACCCACCCACTCACTCACTCACTCACTCACTCACTCACTCACCCACCTCGCTCACCCACTCAATCACTCACTCACCCACTGACTCACCCACTCACCCACCCACTCACACACCCCACTCACTCACCCACTCACCCAGCCACTCACTCACTCACACACTGACTCACCCACTCACCCACCCACTCACTCACCCACTCAATCAATTACTCACCCACCCACCCACCCACTCACCCACCCACCCACTCACTCACCCACCCACTCACTCACCCACCGACTCACCCACCCACCCACCCACCCACTCACCCACCCACCCACCCACTCACTCACCCACCCACTCACTCACCCACCGACTCACCCACCCACCCACCCACCCACTCACCCACCCACCCACTCACTCACCCACTCACCCACCCACTCACCCACCCACTCACCCACTCACTCACTCACCCACTCACCCACCCACTCTCACCCACCCACTCACTTACCCACTCACTCACCCACTCACTCACCCACTCACCCACCCACTCACTCACTCACCCACTCACCCACTCACCCACTCACCCACTCAACCACTCACCCACCCACTCACCCACCCACCCAGTCACCCACCCACTCACCCACTCAACCACTCACTCACCCACCCACCCAGTCACCCACCCACTCACCCACCCACCCACCCACCCACTCACCCACCCACTCACTCACTCACCCACCCACCCACCCACTCACTCACCCAATCACTCACCCACTCACCCACTCACTCACCCACTCACCCACTCACTCATCTACTCACGCACTCATTCACTCACTCACTCACTCATGCACTCACTCACCCACTCACTCACCCACTCACTCACTCACCCACTCAATCAAGCACTCACCCACTCACCCACCCACTCACCCACCCACCCACTCACCCACCCACTCAATTACCCACTCACTCACCCACTCACTCACCCACTCACCCACCCACTCACTCACTCACCCACTCACCCACTCAACCACTCTACCACTCAACCACTCACCCACCCACTCACCCACCCACCCAGTCACCCACCCACTCACCCACTCAACCACTCACCCACTCACTCACCCACCCACCCAGTCACCCACCCACCCAATCACCCACCCACCCACTCACTCACCTACGCACGCACTCACCCACCCACTCACTCACCCAATCACTCACCCACTCAATCACCCACTTACCCCACCCACTCACTCACTCACGAACCCACTCACTCACTCACCCACCCACTCACTCACCCACTGACTCACCCACTCACCCACCCACTCACTCACCTACTCAATCAATCACTCACCCACCCACTCACCCACCCACCCACTCACTCACTCACCCACTCACCCACCCACTCACCCACCCACTCACCCACCCACCCACCCACTCACTCACTCACTCACCCACTCAATCACCCACTCACTCACTCACCCACTCAATCACTCACCCACTCACCCACTCACCCACTCACCCACTCACCCACTCACCCACCCACCCACTCACTCACCCACTCACCCACTCACTCACCCACCTCACTCACCCACTCACCCACTCAACCACTCAGTCACTCACCCACCCACTCACCCACTCACCCACTCACCCACCCACCCACCCACCCACCCACTCACTGACCCACGCACTCACTCACCCACCCACTCACCCACCCACTCACCCACTCACTCACCCACTCACTCACCCACTCACTCACCCACTCACTCACCCACTCACCCACTCACCCACCCACTCACCCACCCACCCACCCACTCACTCAATCACTCATTCACTCACCCACTCACTCACCCACCCACTCACTCACTCACCCACTCACTCACTCACCCACCCACTCAATCAATCAATCAATCACTCAATCAATCACTCACCCACTCACTCACCCACCCACTCAGTCACCAACGCTCTTACTCACCCACCCACTCACTCACCCACTCACCCACCCACTCACTCACCCACTCAATCAATTACTCACCCACTCACCCACTCACCCACCCACTCACCCACCCACCCACTCACGCACCCACCCACCCACCCACTCACTCACCCACCCACTCACTCACCCACTCACTCACCCACTCACCCACCTCACCCACTCACTCACCCACGCACTCACTCACCCACCCACTCACCCACTCACCCACCCACCCACCCACTCACTCATCCACCCACCCACCCACTCACTCACCCACCCACTCACTCACTCACCCACCCCCACGCACTCACTTCACCCACTCACCCACCCACTCACTCACTCACTCACCCACTCACTCACCCACTCACTCACTCACTCACCCACCCACTCACTCACTCACCCACCCACTCACTCACCCACTCAATCACTCACTCACCCACTGACTCACCCCACTCACCCACCCACTCACACCACCCACTCACTCACCCACTCACCCAGCCACTCACTCACTCACACACTGACTCACCCCACTCACCCACCCACTCACTCACCCACTCAATCAATTACTCACCCACTCACCCACTCACCCACCCACTCACCCACCCACCCACTCACCCACTCACTCACCCACCGACCCACCCACTCACCCACCCACTCCACCCACCCACCCACCCACTCACCCACCCACTCACTCACCCACCCACCCACTCACTCACCCACTCACCCACTCACTCATCTACGTCACGCACTCATTCACTCACTCACTCATGCACTCACTCACTCACTCACCCACTCACTCACCCACCCACTCACTCACCCACTCAATCAATCACTCACCCACTCACCCACCCACTCACCCACCCACTCACTCACTCACCCACTCACCCACCCACTCACTTACCCACTCACCCACTCATCCACTCACCCACTCACCCACCCACCCACTCACCCACTCACTCACCTACTCACTCACCCACTCACTCACCCCACTCACCCACCCACTCACTCACCCACCCACTCACTCACTCACTCACTCACTCACTCACTCACCTCACCACTCGCTCACCCACTCAATCACTCACCTCACCCACTGACTCACCCACTCACCCACCCACTCACACACCCACTCACTCACCCACTCACCCAGCCACTCACTCACTCACACACTGACTCACCCACTCACCCACCCACTCACTCACCCCACTCAATCAATTACTCACCCACCCACCCACCCACTCACCCACCCACCCACTCTCACTCACCCCACCCACTCCACTCACCCACCGACTCACCCCACCCCACCCACCCCACCCGACTCACCCACCCACCCACCCACCCACTCACCCACCCACCCACCCACTCACTCACACCACGCCACCTCACCCACCGACTCACCCACCCACCCACCCACCACCTCACCCACACCCACTCCACCTCACCACTCACCCACCCACGCACCCACCCACTCACCCACTCACTCACTCACCCACTCACCTCACTCACCCACTCACCCACCCACTCACCCCGACTCACTCACCCACTCACCACACCTCACTCACCCACCCACTCACCCACTCACTCACTCACCACTCACCCACTCACCCACTCACCCACTCACTCAACCACTCACCCACCCACTCCACCCCTCGCACCACTCACCCCACCCACTCACCACCACTCACCCACCCACCTCACTCACTCCACCCACCCAGTCACCCACCCACTCACCCACCCACCCACCCACTCACCCACCACTCACTCACTCACTCACCCACCCACCCACCCCACCCACTCACTCACCCCAATCACTCACCCACTCACCCACTCACTCACCCACTCACCCACTCACTCATCTACTCACGCACTCATTCACTCACTCACTCACTCACTCATGCACTCACTCACCCACTCACTCACCCACTCACTCACTCACCCACTCAATCAAGCACTCACCCACTCACCCACCCACTCACCCACCCACCCCTCACCCCACCCACTCAATTACCCACTCACTCACCCACTCACTCACCCACTCACCCCACCCACTCACTCACTCACCCCACTCACCCACTCAACCACTCTACCACTCAACCACTCACCCACCCACTCACCCACCCACCCAGTCACCCACCCCACTCACCCACTCAACCACTCACCCACTCACTCACCCACCCACCCAGTCACCCACCCACCCAATCACCCACCCACCCACTCACTCACCTACGCACGCACTCACCCCACCCACTCACTCACCCAATCACTCACCCACTCAATCACCCCACTTACCCACCCCACTCACTCACTCACGAACCCACTCACTCACTCACCCACCCACTCACTCACCCACTGACTCACCCACTCACCCACCCACTCACTCACCTACTCAATCAATCACTCACCCCACCCACCCACTCACTCACTCACCCACTCACCCACCCACTCACCCACCCACTCACCCACCCACCCACCCACTCACTCACTCACTCACCCACTCAATCACCCACTCACTCACTCACCCACTCAATCACTCACCCACTCACCCACTCACCCACTCACCCACTCACCCACTCACCCACCCACCCACTCACTCACCCACTCACCCACTCACTCACCCACCTCACTCACCCACTCACCCACTCAAACCACTCAGTCACTCACCCACCCACTCACCCACTCACCCACTCACCCACCCACTCACCCACCCACCCACTCACCCACCCACCCACTCACTGACCCACGCACTCACTCACCCACCCACTCACCCACCCACTCACCCACTCACTCACCCACTCACTCACCCACTCACTCACCCACTCACTCACCCACTCACCCACTCACCCACCCACTCACCCACCCACCCACCCACTCACTCACTCACCCACCCACTCAATCAATCAATCAATCACTCAATCAATCACTCACCCACTCACTCACCCACCCACTCAGTCACCAACGCTCTTACTCACCCACCCACTCACTCACCCACTCACCCACCCACTCACTCACCCACTCAATCAATTACTCACCCACTCACCCACTCACCCACCCACTCACCCACCCACCCACTCACGCACCCACCCACCCACTCACTCACCCACCCACTTACTCACCCACCCACTCACCCACTCACTCACCCACCGACCCACCCACTCACCCACCCACTCACTCACCCACCCACCCACCCACTCACCCAGTCACTCACCCACTCACCCACTCACTCACCCACTCACCCACTCACTCATCCACTCACGCACTCATTCACTCACTCACTCATGCACTCACTCACCCACTCAATACCCACTCACTTACCCACTCACTCACTCACCCACTCACTCACCCACTCAACCACTCACCCACTCACCCACTCAACCACTCACCCACTCACTCACTCACTCACTCACTCACCCCACTCACCCACCCACGCACTCACTCACCCACCCACTCACCCACTCACCCACCCACCCACCCACTCACTGACCCACGCACTCACTCACCCACTCACTCACCCACTCACTCACTCACCCACTCAATCAAGCACTCACCCACTCACCCACCCACTCACCCACCCACTCACTCACCCACTCACCCACCCACTCACTTACCCACTCACTCACCCACTCACTCACCCACTCACCCACTCACTCACCCACTCACCCACTCACTCACTCACCCACTCAACCACTCACCCACCCACTCACCCACCCACCCACCCACTCAACCACTCACCCACTCACTCACCCACCCACCCAGTCACCCACCCCACCCAATCACCCACCCACCCACTCACTCACCTACGCACGCACTCACCCACCCACTCACTCACCCAACCACTCACCCACTCACTCACCCACCCACTCACTCACCCACTGACTCACCCACTCACCCACCCTCTCACTCACCTACTCAATCAATCACTCACCCACTCACCCACCCACCCACCCACTCACTCACTCACCCACTCACCCACCCACTCACTCACTCACCCACTCACCCACCCACTCACTCACTCACCCACCCACCCACCCACTCACCCACTCACTCACCCACCTCACTCACCCACTCACCCACGCAACCACTCAGTCACTCACCCACTCACTCACCCACGCACTCACTCACCCACCCACTCACCCACTCACTCACCCACTCACCCACCCACTCACCCACTCACCCACCCACTCACCCACTCACCCACCCACCCACTCACCCACTCACCCACCCACCCACCCACTCACTCACCCACCCACCCACCCACTCACTGACCCACGCACTCACTCACCCACCCACTCACTCACCCACCCACTCACCCACCCACTCACCCACCCACTCACTCACTCACCCACTCACTCACCCACTCACTCACCCACTCACCCACTCACCCACCCACCCACCCACTCACTCAATCACTCATTCACTCACCCACTCACTCACCCACCCACTCACTCACTCACTCACCCACTCACTCACTCACTCACTCACCCACCCACTCAATCAATCAATCACTCAATCAATCACTCACCCACTCACTCACCCACCCACTCAGTCACCAACGCTCTTACTCACCCACCCACTCACTCACCCACTCACCCACCCACTCACTCACCCACTCAATCAATTACTCACCCACTCACCCACCCACTCACCCACCCACCCACCCACTCACTCACCCACCCACTCACTCACCCACCCACTCACTCACCCACCCACTTACTCACCCACTCACTCACCCACCGACCCACCCACTCACCCACCCACTCACTCACCCACCCACCCACCCACTCACCCAGTCACCCACCCACTCACCCACTCACTCACCCACTCACCCACTCACTCATCCACTCACGCACTCATTCACTCACTCACTCATGCACTCACTCACTCACCCACTCACCCACCCACTCACTTACCCACTCACTCACTCACCCACTCACTCACCCACCCACTCACTCCGCCACTCACCCACTCAACCACTCACCCACTCACTCACCCACGCACTCACTCACTCACCCACGCACTCACTCACCCACCCACTCACCCACTCACCCACCCACCCACCCACTCACTGACCCACGCACTCACTCACCCACCCACTCACTCACCCACTCACTCACCCACTCACCCACCCACTCACTCACTCACCCACCCACTCACTCACCTACTCAACCACTCACCCATCCACTCACCCACCCACTCACCCACCCACTCACCCACTCACTCACTCACTCACCCACCCAGTCACCCACCCACCCACCCACTCACCCAGCCACTCACTCACTCACTCACTCACCCACTCACCCACCCACCCACTCACCCATTCACCCACCCACTCACCCACTCACTCACCCACTCACTCATCCACTCACGCACTCATTCACTCACTCACTCACTCATGCACTCACTCACTCACCCACTCACTCACTCACCCACTCAATCAATCACTCACCCACTCACCCACCCACTCACCCACCCACTCACTCACCCACTCACTCACTCACCCACTCACCCACCCACCCACTCACTCACCCACTCACTCACCCACTCACTCACCCACTCACCCACCCACTCACTCACTCACCCACTCACCCAATCAACCACTCACCCACTCAACCACTCACCCACCCACTCACCCACCCACCCAGTCACCCACCCACTCAACCACTCACCCACTCACTCACCCACCCACCCAGTCACCCACCCACTCACCCACCCACTCACTCACCCACTCACTCACTCACCCACTCACTCACCCACTCACTCACCCACCCACTCACCCACTCACCCACCCACCCACTCACTCACTCACCCACTCACCCAATCAACCACTCACCCACTCAACCACTCACCCACCCACTCACCCACCCACCCAGTCACCCACCCACTCAACCACTCACCCACTCACTCACCCACCCACCCAGTCACCCACCCACTCACCCACCCACTCACTCACCCACTCAATCAATTACTCACCCACTCACCCACCCACTCACCCACCCACCCACTCACTCACCCACCCACTCACTCACCCACCCACTTACTCACCCACCCACTCACCCACTCACTCACCCACCGACCCACCCACTCACCCACCCACTCACTCACCCACCCACCCACCCACTCACCCAGTCACCCACCCACTCACCCACTCACTCACTCACTCATCCACTCACGCACTCATTCACTCACTCACTCATGCACTCACTCACCCACTCACCCACCCACCCACTCACCCACCCACTCACCCACCCACTCACCCACTCACTCACCCACTCACCCACTCACCCACCCACCCACCCACTCACTCACCCACTCACCCACTCACCCACCCACCCACCCACTCACTCACCCACCCACCCACTCACCCACCCACTCACCCACCCACTCACTCATCCACCCACCCACCCACCCACTCACTCACTCACCCACCCACTCACTCACTCACCCACTCAATCAATCACTCACCCACTCACCCACCCACTCACTCACTCACCCATCCACTCACCCACCCACTCACCCACCCACTCACCCACTCACCCACCCACTCACTCACCCACTCAATCACTCACTCACCCACTGACTCACCCACTCACCCACCCACTCACACACCCACTCACTCACCCACTCACCCAGCCACTCACTCACTCACACACTGACTCACCCACTCACCCACCCACTCACTCACCCACTCAATCAATTACTCACCCACTCACCCACTCACCCACCCACCCACCCACCCACCCACCCACTCACTCACTCACCCACCGACCCACCCACTCACCCACCCACTCACCCACCCACCCACCCACTCACCACCCACTCACTCACCCACCCACCCACTCACTCACCCACTCACCCACTCACTCATCTACTCACGCACTCATTCACTCACTCACTCATGCACTCACTCACTCACTCACCCACTCACTCACCCACCCACTCACTCACCCACTCAATCAATCACTCACCCACTCACCCACCCACTCACCCACCCACTCACTCACCCACTCACTCACTCACCCACTCACCCACCCACTCACTTACCCACTCACCCACTCACCCACTCACCCACTCACCCACCCACCCACCCACTCACCCACTCACTCACCCACTCTCTCACCCACCGACTCAATCACCCACTCACTCACCCACTCACTCACCCACTCACTCACCCACTCACTCACCCACTCACCCACCCACTCACTCACTCACTCACCCACCCACTCGCTCACCCACTCAATCACTCACTCACCCACTGACTCACCCACTCACCCACCCACTCACCCACCCACTCACTCACCCACTCAATCAATTACTCACCCACTCACCCACTCACCCACCCACTCACCCACCCACCCACTCACTCACCCACTCACTCACCCACCGACCCACCCACTCACGCACCCACCCACTCACCCACCCACCCACTCACTCACCCACTCACTCACTCACCCACCGACCCACCCACTCACCCACCCACTCACCCACCCACCCACCCACCCACCCACCCACCCACTCACCCACCCACCCACTCACTCACCCACCCACCCACCCACCCACTCACTCACCCACTCACTCACCCACTCACTCATCCACTCACGCACTCATTCACTCACTCACTTATGCACTCACTCACTCACTCACCCACTCACCCACCCACTCACCCACCCACTCACTCACCCACTCACTCACTCACCCACTCACTTACCCACTCACTCACCCACTCACTCACCCACTCACCCACCCACTCACTCACTCACCCACTCACCCACTCACCCCACTCAACCACTCAACCACTCACCCACCCACTCACCCACCCACCCAGTCACCCACCCACTCACCCACTCAACCACTCACTCACCCACCCACCCAGTCACCCACCCACTCACCCACCCACCCACCCACTCACCCACCCACCCACTCACTCACTCACTCACTCACCCACCCACCCACCCACTCACTCACCCAATCACTCACCCACTCACCCACTCACTCACCCACTCACCCACTCACTCATCTACTCACGCACTCATTCACTCACTCACTCATGCACTCACTCACTCACCCACTCACTCACCCACTCACTCACTCACCCACTCACTCACTCACCCACTCAATCAAGCACTCACCCACTCACCCACCCACTCACCCACCCACCCACCCACTCACCCACTCACCCACCCACTCAATTACCCACTCACTCACCCACTCACTCACCCACTCACCCACCCACTCACTCACTCACCCACTCACCCACTCAACCACTCTCCCACTCAACCACTCTCCCACTCAACCACTCACCCACCCACTCACCCACCCACCCAGTCACCCACCCACTCACCCACTCAACCACTCACCCACTCACTCACCCACCCACCCAGTCACCCACCCACCCAATCACCCACCCACCCACTCACTCACCTACGCACGCACTCACCCACCCACTCACTCACCCAATCACTCACCCACTCAATCACCCACTTACCCACCCACTCACTCACTCACTCACTCACGAACCCACTCACTCACTCACTCACCCACCCACTCACTCACCCACTGACTCACCCACTCACCCACCCACTCACTCACCTACTCAATCAATCACTCACCCACTCAATCAATCACTCACCCACTCACCCACCCACCCACTCACTCACTCACTCACCCACCCACCCACCCACTCACCCACTCACCCACCCACCCACCCACCCACCCACTCACTCACTCACTCACCCACTCAATCACCCACTCACTCACTCACCCACTCAATCACTCACCCACTCACCCACTCACCCACTCACCCACCCACCCACTCACTCACCCACTCACTCACCCACCTCACTCACCCACTCACCCACTCAACCACTCAGTCACTCACCCACTCACTCACCCACGCACTCACTCACCCACCCACTCACCCACCCACTCACCCACCCACTCACCCACCCACTCACCCACCCACTCACCCACTCACCCACCCACTCACCCACTCACCCACCCACTCACCCACTCACCCACCCACTCACCCACCCACTCACCCACTCACCCACCCACTCACCCACCCACTCACTGACCCACGCACTCACTCGCCCACCCACTCACCCACTCACTCACCCACTCACTCACCCACTCACTCACCCACTCACTCACCCACTCACTCACCCACTCACTCACTCACCCACTCACTCACCCACCCACCCACTCACCCACCCACCCACTCACCCACCCACCCACTCACCCACCCACCCACTCACCCACCCACCCACCCACTCACCCACCCACCCACTCACCCACCCACCCACTCACCCACCCACCCACTCACCCACCCACCCACTCACCCACCCACCCACCCACTCACCCACCCACCCACTCACCCACCCACCCACCCACTCACCCACCCACCCACTCACCCACCCACCCACTCACCCACCCACCCACTCACCCACCCACCCACTCACCCACCCACCCACTCACCCACCCACCCACTCACCCACCCACCCACTCACCCACCCACCCACCCACTCACCCACCCACCCACCCACCCACCCACTCACCCACCCACCCACCCACTCACCCACCCACCCACTCACCCACCCACCCACTCACCCACCCACCCACTAACCTACCCACCCACCCACCAACTCACCCACCCACCCACTCACTCAATCACTCATTCACTCACCCACTCACTCACCCACCCACTCACTCACTCACCCACCCACTCAATCAATCAATCACTCAATCAATCACTCACCCACTCACTCACCCACCCACTCAGTCACCAACGCTCTTACTCACCCACCCACTCACTCACCCACTCACCCACCCACTCACTCACCCACTCAATCAATTACTCACCCACTCACCCACCCACTCACCCACCCACCCACTCACTCACCCACCCACTCACTCACCCACCCACTTACTCACCCACCCACTCACCCACTCACTCACCCACCGACCCACCCACTCACCCACCCACTCACTCACCCACCCACCCACCCACTCACCCAGTCACCCACCCACTCACCCACTCACTCACCCACTCACCCACTCACTCATCCACTCACGCACTCATTCACTCACTCACTCATGCACTCACTCACCCACTCAATACCCACTCACTCACCCACTCACTCACCCACTCAACCACTCACCCACTCACCCACTCAACCACTCACCCACTCACTCACGCACCCACTCACTCACCCACGCACTCACTCACTCACCCACGCACTCACTCACCCACCCACTCACCCACTCACCCACCCACCCACCCACTCACTCACCCACCCACCCACTCACTGACCCACGCACTCACTCACCCACTCACTCACCCACTCACTCACTCACCCACTCAATCAAGCACTCACCCACTCACCCACCCACTCACCCACCCACTCACTCACCCACTCACCCACCCACTCACTTACCCACTCACTCACTTACCCACTCACTCACCCACTCACTCACCCACTCACCCACCCACTCACTCACTCACCCACTCACCCACTCAACCACTCTCCCACTCAACCACTCACCCACCCACTCACCCACCCACCCAGTCACCCACCCACTCACCCACTCACCCACTCACCCACTCACTCACCCACCCACCCAGTCACCAACCCACCCAATCACCCACCCACCCACTCACTCACCTACGCACGCACTCACCCACCCACTCACTCACCCAATCACTCACCCACTCAATCACCCACTTACCCACCCACTCACTCACTCACGAACCCACTCACTCACTCACTCACCCACCCACTCACTCACCCACTGACTCACCCACTCACCCACCCTCTCACTCACCTACTCAATCAATCACTCACCCACTCACCCACCCATCCACTCACTCACCCACTCACCCACCCACTCACTCACTCACCCACCCACCCACTCACCCACTCACTCACCCACCTCACTCACCCACTCACCCACTCAACCACTCACCCACTCAACCACTCAGTCACTCACCCACTCACTCACCCACGCACTCACTCACCCACCCACCCACCCACTCACCCACTCACCCACCCACTCACCCACTCACCCACTCACCCACCCACTCACCCACCCACTCACCCACTCACCCACTCACCCACCCACCCACCCACTCACTCACCCACCCACCCACCCACCCACCCACCCACTCACTGACCCACGCACTCACTCACCCACCCACTCACTCACCCACCCACTCACTCACCCACTCACTCACCCACTCACTCACCCACTCACTCACCCACTCACTCACCCACTCACTCACCCACTCACCCACCCACCCACCCACTCACTCAATCACTCATTCACTCACCCACCCACTCACTCACTCACCCACTCACTCACTCACCCACCCACTCAATCACTCAATCAATCACTCACCCACCCACTCAGTCACCAACGCTCTTACTCACCCACCCACTCACTCACCCACTCACCCACCCACTCACTCACCCACTCAATCAATTACTCACCCACTCACCCACTCACCCACCCACTCACCCACCCACCCACTCACTCACCCACCCACTCACTCACTCACTCACCCACCCACTCACTCACCCGCCCACTTACTCACCCACCCACTCACCCACTCACTCACCCACCGACCCACCCACTCACCCACCCACTCACTCACCCACCCACCCACCCACTCACCCAGTCACCCACCCACTCACCCACTCACTCACCCACTCACCAACTCACTCATCCACTCACGCACTCATTCACTCACGCACTCATGCACTCACTCACCCACTCACCCACCCACTCACTTACCCACTCACTCACTCACCCACTCACTCACCCACCCACTCACTCACCCACTCACCCACTCACCCACTCAACCACTCACCCACTCACTCACCCACGCACTCACTCACTCACCCACGCACTCACTCACTCACCCACGCACTCACTCACCCACCCACTCACCCACTCACCCACCCACCCACCCACTCACTCACTCACCCACCCACCCACTCACTGACCCACGCACTCACTCACCCACCCACTCACTCACCCACTCACTCACCCACTCACTCACCCACTCACTCACCCACTCACTCACCCACTCACCCACCCACTCACCCACTCACCCACCCACTCACTCACCTACTCAACCACTCACCCATCCACTCACCCACCCACTCACCCACCCACTCACCCACTCACTCACTCACTCACCCACCCAGTCACCCACCCACTCACCCACCCACCCACTCACCCAGCCACTCACTCACTCACCCACTCACTCACCCACCGACCCACCCACTCACCCACCCACTCACCCACCCACCCACCCACTCACTCACTCACCCACTCACCCACCCACCCACCCACTCACTCACCCACTCACCCACCCACTCACCCACTCACTCACCCACTCACCCACTCACTCATCCACTCACGCACTCATTCACTCACTCACTCACCCACTCACTCACTCACCCACTCACTCACTCACCCACTCAATCAATCACTCACCCACTCACCCACCCACTCACCCACCCACTCACCCACCCACTCACTCACCCACTCACTCACTCACTCACCCACTCACCCACCCACTCACTCACCCACTCACTCACCCACTCACTCACTCACCCACTCACCCAATCAACCACTCACCCACTCAACCACTCACCCACCCACTCACCCACCCACCCAGTCACCCACCCACTCAACCACTCACCCACTCACTCACCCACCCACCCAGTCACCCACCCACTCACCCACCCACTCACTCACCCACTCACTCACTCACCCACTCAATCAATCACTCACCCACTCACCCACCCACTCACCCACCCACTCACTCACCCACTCACCCACCCACTCACTCACCCACTCACTCACCCACTCACCCACCCACCCACTCACTCACTCACCCACTCACCCAATCAACCACTCACCCACTCAACCACTCACCCACCCACTCACCCACCCACCCAGTCACCCACCCACTCAACCACTCACCCACTCACTCACCCACCCACCCAGTCACCCACCCACTCACCCACCCACTCACTCACCCACTCAATCAATTACTCACCCACTCACCCACTCACCCACCCACTCACTCACCCACCCACCCACCCACTCACTCACCCACCCACCCACTTACTCACCCACCCACTCACCCACTCACTCACCCACCGACCCACCCACCCACCGACCCACCCACTCACCCACCCACTCACTCACCCACCCACCCACCCACCCACTCACCCAGTCACCCACCCACTCACCCACTCACTCACTCATCCACTCACGCACTCATTCACTCACTCACTCATGCACTCACTCACCCACTCACCCACCCACTCACTCACCCACTCACTCACTCACCCACTCACTCACCCACTCACCCACCCACTCACTCACCCACTCACCCACTCAACCACTCACTCACTCACCCACTCACTCACCCACCCACTCACTCACCCACGCACTCACTCACCCACCCACTCACCCACTCACCCACCCACCCACCCACTCACTCACCCACCCACCCACTCACTGACCCACGCACTCACTCACCCACCCACTCACTCACCCACTCACTCACCCACTCACTCACCCACTCACTCACCCACTCACCCACCCACTCACTCACTCACCCACTGTTGTATCCTAACCCTTCTTCCAAACTTGATATTTTTATATATTATCTTTTTACTTGATATATAATGAATGAAAACACCCCAAAGCAGCAGGCTGCAAAAACCAGGTGTTGTTAAGTAATGAACTGGAGGAGGGCTAGGATGACAGAATTTGCAACCTTGCTTCAAGGAAGGAGGGGGCCTGATGAACGGGCATATGTCACCCGTGCAGGCGGCAGAGACAGTGGGAGAGTCAGCCAGACATAATTAAGGCAAAAAGCCAACCATCCTGCATGGTTTAAGGAATTAAATTATTAAATCCAGGGTGAGTGGTCAAATGAAGTGGGTCAGCAACGCTGTGTGCACAGGGGAGGGAGCTGATTAACAACCCTGCGTCTGAACGTGAGGGGGCCTTTGACCTGAAATTAAGAATAACACTCCCAGAGCAGAAGGTTGGATGACCACAGTGAGACGAATAAGAGCGTTGTATATCAAGGATGCAGACTCAGCTGAATAACAAGGCTGCGGAGGTTACCAGGAGTTCGCGTTCGCCTAGTTAAGTCAAAAAGCTCAATAATTCTGTATTGCTATCAAAGTAACGTTAAAGTCAGAATTTAACAACAGGATAGGCTAAAGTTATCGATTCACACCCACTCCAATTAAACCAGGCCACAAGTTACGCCTACTGAACCATCACCATCATTAAGTCAATATGAAATGTTATTTCCATACTTTAAAATACAACTCGACTCAAAGCATATGACAATCAGAACCTTCCTAAGTCAAAATTGAATCGCACCCAGACAGGAGCGAATAGTCGATATAAGGTTGAAGAGGGAAGGAAATTAAGAGCACGGCGAACTGCAAACGTAAGCAAAAAAGCCGGGAACAACACACCAAGCCCAGCAACAGCGAGTCGGGCTTCGACAGGCCATAAAAGTAGGAATGATAACTCCCGGGGTCAGGGGACATCAGAAAAAGCAAGCAGACAAAAACCAGAACTGACTCCAAGGTTCAACCGCCCTCACCTACAAGGAGTGACGGAAATTAATGAGGCCTTGAGTTAACGGCGTCAGCTGGACAGCAACAACAACGGCGAGCAGAGACAGAGTGAGGCAAAAACCTGCGAGGCTATGAAATGCAACTTCATGTCAGTGAAGCCTGACCAACAAGTTAAGTTAATGACATCACAATACATAATATCGTACATAACATCAATGTTAACGCTATTCACCGTCAACTATATTCCGCTTATATAACCATGCAGACACCAAGGAATACGAATTCCTAGGATCAAGAAACTTACCCCTTAACCTAAGATATCGGAAATAAATTAATAATAATAAGCCTATGCATGAAAAGACAAAAGTAAAACTTATGAAAAGCCAGGATAGCGGGATAAATCACCACCAGGTCGAAATAAAATACATAATAAAAGAGCGATGTTAAACCCAGGGTCGGAGAGAAAGGGAGATCCCGGCCGTCTTTGTATCCCCGCAGCGCGGGATGGGAGTGTGTATGTGCTCGGGGAGGCACCGCCACTTGAGTCAAGCACCACGATGGGAAATGACAGACCTTAGGCTACATACAGAATCATAACTGGGAAATGGTAAGGGACAAATGTTAATTTAAAACTTTTTAACCATGTCTGTGTGCGTCTGTGAGGGTCGGAGGGAGTGTGCCCCTCCCTCCAGGTCGTGCAACACGGACAGAAACGCCGGTGAGACGATTTGTAACGTCTGTGTTTTGGTTCATGAAGGAGGCCAGACAAGAGATAATATTGCACCCAGACAGAGAGACGACTTCGAGGCAATTTGTAACATCTGATTGTTTGCTCATGGATTTTATGGAGGGAGTATGACAACGGAAAATACCATGGGTGATGCACACAAGGACACACGGACGTACGGACACACACATGAACACACCTACACACGGACAGATCCTGACACAGTAAATCAAAAGAAAACCCCGCCTTGTGGGCAGGACCCAAAGGGATTTTTCGGCATAAAAGAAAGGACTCTGAGCATTGGAAACCAGTTCGACCAGGAGTCAACTCATCACGAGTGCGACCAACAGGGTCGGCTCAGGAAAGAGCTCGACCGAGAGGGTCGGCTCGACTCATCTTGAGTTCGACCGAGCGGGTCGACTCAAGGGCGAGCTGCGACTAACGGGTCGGCTCGACTCTTCAGCTTCTGGGACTCAGCCGAGTTCAGACGGCTCTCGGGGCTCGACTCAAGCGGCTCCCCGTCTCCTCTGCAGGCGGGCAAGACCCGCTTGACAGCTCAACTCGGCCTGCGTGGGCCAACCTCTGCGAGTCGAAGGTTTCCCTGCTGCCGCGAGAATCGCGGTTTGGCGACGACGCTGCGAGCGAGCTGTGGGCGCCACCTACCGACCGGGTTCTGAATTACGACAGCGTATCAACGGACATCCGAACCAAGTTCACCGCGACAGGGGAGCGATTGATACGTATGACGCGCACCGCCCCCTCACCACACGACCACCAGGCGTTGGTCTGACATAAAGAACCGACTCCGAACATTGACTCTTCAAGACCACTCTTACCACTCAAACACACTCGAACCCATAAGCCATCCGTGGCTGTGAAGAAAACACTCGAGACCGAGTGATGGCCATCCGTCGTTTATAAGAGTATTCGTAATTTTATCTTTAATATTTAGTGGGCTGTACTCTTAATCGCATAAATTCCCAACAGATCCATCAATACGAATTGATTCTTGGCACCTCCTTCCGCCGAGCAACGCTCACGTGGGGAGTGGTGGCCCACCAGATCCTTAACAGGTGATCTGGTCCCCAATTAGTAAATTTGATATAAGATAACGATCTTCGGAAAAGGAGCATCGTCGCCGGCCCTTACTCCGAGCCATTCTGTTGACAGATAACCTGCCGATGTATCTGTTGAGACTGGTGCCTTTAAGAATAATAACAGTTTTGATTGTGTTTTATCGCCGTATAATCTTTCAAGTATCTTTCATTCATTAACGTTAAGGTTTTCTTAGCATAAGTATTTGCATGTTTTAACGACTCTCTCCCACTAACAACCATCGCGTTACGCGGGATCCATGTGCCGTTGTCAAGTGAAATCAGACAATCATTGATGATACTGTATTGATGCCGTGTTGACGTTCCGGGATTAAGAGTTCGCATACTATATCATAGTTGAAGTTGAATTAGTAATAAATTGATTAATACAGAAGTGGTTGTGTGATTCTTTCCTGAACTATGCACAAGATCTGCTTCTGCGTTGAGATCTGAACTTGGTGACCTTAATAAACACACTAACACATACGATAACGGGGCGAACCGGGGACCTAAAATAAGCGAGAATAAGACGAACCTAGACAACGATGCCGAGTTAATCTAAGTTAATCTTGCATACTTATGAAGTATTGGAAAATGACGGCAGGAAACTCCTTGACGGGAACACACTTCTTTTATTAAATCTTGACTTGTAACGATACAACGCGTGGCCTCTCTTCTTCACAATGCGGTCACCATACAACGGTACAACTCGTGACCTCTTCTCTCCGCCTTACGCTTCTCTCGACTCTCGTAGATTCTGTGCTGCTGGCTCTCTGTGCCTCGTGTAGACTCCGCGCCTCGGCTACACTCTTCTCTCGTCTCGTGTAGACTCTGCGCCTCTGCTACACTCTTCACTCGTCGCGTGTAGACCTTACGCCTCTGCTACACTCTTTACTCGTCTCGTGTAGACTTTACATCTCTCTCTGGCTACACCGTATGCATACTCGGCTCGTGTAGACCTTTCTCTCTCTCTGGCTACACACTATACATCGCTCAGCTCGTGTAGACCGTTCTCTCTCTCTGGCTACACACTTATACCTTACTCTCCTCTACTCTCCATTACTCTCCTCTCCGGGCTCTATCTCTGCACCTTCGTCTTCATTCTTAGATGGTTCCACTTCTGCCCTCTATTCCTCTGTGCATCATCTTATATATCTCTTCCTCCCGGGAGACGGAGCGGATGCGGACCTCAACGTCGGCACCGCTCCTCAGTTACCCAATCACCACGCGCTATCTCTACGATCCGTTTCCGCCCAGCGCGTGTTTCCACTCCTCGACCAATCACACCGCGCTGCCACCCGATCACTCCCTCTCAGCGCGTCACCGGCACACAGCCAATCAGCAGCACTACCCCCACCCGCGCACTGACGCCTGCTCCTCCCCGTCAGCGCGCGTCACCACACACACACGTACATACGCGCTGGCACATGACGTACACACCCAGCGCGTATCACCACTACATCACCCCCTCCCACATAGCTCGCAGCCGGCCCGGCTGCTAACAACAACCAACCGCTACGATAAGATGACAACCAACCAAAAAAAACCCCGTAACCCCCCAGTGTGCCCCGTAACATAACAACAAGAACAACAACAACAAGAACAACTATGTACAAATTGACAACGAACACGAAAAGTCAACAACAACACAATACAAGCAAATTCCAGAAAACGAACGCGCCCCGCGCCCCTGCGACTACACGCAGTGACGAGGCGCACCAACAGCCCCGACTCCTCACGAGGCGGGTCGCGCAAAGTAGCACGACTTGGCGCGAGTCCGTCTGGCTGGTCCGTCGTATGGGGCGGGACACTGACGACCGTCCGACGGTTCCGGCTGCTCCAGACGGCGCGGAACGGGCCTGAAAGGGCCGGCCCCGCCGCGGAGATCCGGCCGCCGGTGGTCGGCAGCTGTCAGATCCGAGACACCTGGGAGCAGATCAGGCGAAAATACGCGTGGATCAGGCAGAGACATTTCCCCCTGTGGGTCGCCGGTCACGTCACACGCTCGGCCATGACGACACAAGGGGAGGCCATATGGAGGCGAGAACGGTTTCAGTCGGGAGGGGTGAACGTACCAACGGCGCTTTCCCCACTTTATCTGAACGCACTGGGGTCGTGCAACGCGCACGACCTCCACGGGTCCCCTCCACGGTCTCAACAATTTAGGCGACGTAGCCAAGGGTGCCTGAGGGCAATGCAGCCAGGCCCTGTCACCTGGTTTCCAATCGTGCCCGGACACCTTCCGTGCCCGCAACTGTTCATTAGCAATTTGGCGAGCCCGCGAATTAAGCCGTGCGGCCTCCCTCGCCTCTGTCAGCTTGTGAATATTAAACTTAATATGTTCTGCCAATTTAGAATTAGTTCGTGGAGCGGACAGGCCAAGTTGCGTTTCCATTGGCGGGTCAGCTTCCCGACCGTACATCAAATAGAATGGGGAAAACCCCGTAGCTGCATGGGGGGCCATTCTATACGCGGCAAGGACTCCCGGGACCTGCAGGTCCCAATCTACATGTGCCTCGCACACCTGCTGGCACAGCATGGAAGTCAAAGTTTTGTGGAGTCTCTCCACCATCCCGTCTGTCTGCGGGTGGTACGGGGAGGTACGCACCTTCTTGGTACCCAACAGATCGCACACCTCTTGCAACAATTTACTCGAAAATTTTTTACCTTGGTCGGTCAGCAGGCGTTCGGGAGCCCCCTTGTCCAGGACATAGCCCTGGACGAAGGCGTCCGTCACAGCCGCTGCCGACTGGTTAGCGAGAGGCCACGCCATAGGCCATCGGGTAAAGTATTCGACCCCCACTAACAAATATTTATTCCCTCTCGGCGTGACTGGGAAGGGCCCCAAAATATCGAGTGCAACGAGCTCGTTAGTACGCGAGACCTGAATAGATTGCAGCGGTGGATTAGCTGCCACGGGCGGTGGTTTACGCCTGGCGCACTCAACGCACCCCTTCAGAATATTTACCACATCACTTCCCATTCCCGGCCAGTAATAGTCACGCTGAAGCAGGGCAAGCGTCTTGTTAACTCCCAAGTGCAAGAGACGTTCGTGTGCCGCCAAGACAACCCTCCCCCTTACAGCGGAAGGCACCACGAGTGCGTTCCGCCGGGACAAACTGTCCCATCTCAATAACATGCCCTGCTCAAGTACATAGGAGCCGGTACGCTCCTGGTCCCCCTCGGGACCCCCAACCTTGCGGCGCAATGCTAGCAGCGAGCTGTCCGCCATCTGGAGACGGCCCCATTCGCTGAGCGACAACGAGAGCAGCGAGTCCCGACCCTGAGAGGCAGTGGAATCATCCACGATCGGTGCGCCCGCTGTCGCAGCCAGTGCCCCCATCTCCCCCGCAAGCGTCGGTTTACAGCGCGCCGATCCCGACAAACACGCGCATTCATCACAAGGCAACAACCGCGACAAGCAATCGGCATTTGTGTGTCGCAACCCCTTACGGTACGTAGTCGTAAACTGATAGTCCTGGAGGACTTCCAACCAACGCGACAACTGGCCCGAGGGTTGGGCGACCCTCAATGAATACTGTAGCGCCGCGTGGTCCGTTCGGACCGTAAAGTGACGACCATAGAGATATGGCCTAAACTGCTGCACAAAAAAGACAATGGCAAGCAGCTCGCGACGGGTGACGCAGTAGCGCTGCTCCGCCGGAGACAACACCCTACTACCGTAGGCGACAACTCTTTCGACACCCCCAACGACTTGGGATAGCACCCCCCCAATGCCCGTGTTGCTAGCATCCGTGTCCAGCAAAAAGGGACTCGCAAAATCGGGATAACACAAGGGTGGGGCACCCACCAAGGCGTCCCGGAGGGAGCGAAACGCGGCCTCCTCCTCCGGCCCCCATTTGAACTTCACTCCCTTCGCCGTTAGAGCGTGCAAGGGTTTTGCAATAGTGGCGAAGTGCTCAACGAACCGCCGATAATAAGAAGCAAACCCGATGAAACTACGCACGTCGGAAACGGACGTAGGTGTCGGCCACGAACCGACACAATCCGTCTTCGCGGGATCGGTGGAGATCCCCGAAGAATCGACAATGTGACCCAAGTATCTAACCGACTTCCGAAGGAGGTGACATTTGGCCGGTTTAAATTTCAGCTTAGCCGATCGCATTCGCAAGAACACCCCTCTCAATCGCTGGAGGTGTTCTTCAAACGTTTTACTGAAAACAATGACATCGTCCATATAAATCAAGCATGTATCCCACTGCAAGCCCGACAAAACCAACTCCATAAGTCGCTGAAACGTCGCTGGAGAGGAGTGAAGTCCCATGGGTAACCGGTTAAACTGGAACAGCCCCCCTGGAGTCCGAAATGCTGTCTTAGGTTTCGACTCTTCGTCGAGCGGCAACTGCCAAAACCCCGATAACAAATCAAGAGTCGAAAAATATCGCGCACCAGACAATGCATCGAGGGACTCATCCATCCTGGGGAGCGGATACGCGTCAGCCACAGAGATCTTATTCAGGCGACGGAAATCAACGCAGAATCGCAGGGACCCGTCCTGCTTCTTAACCAGCACAATAGGCGCTCCCCACGGGCTAGAGGAGGGCGAAATAATATCGGCTTCTAGCATTTCGTTAACAGCCGACTGAACATGTTCCTTCTCCACGGGACTCAGTCGGAAGGGATTTAGCTTGACCGGCGCCGCATCGCCCGTTTCAATGTGGTGGTGCAACAAATCCGTGCACCCAATGTCATACTCATGTTTACTGAACACATCAGAGAATTCTATGAGCAACTCGCGCAGCGCACCCAACTGCGCCGCCGACAAATCGTCCGAGGCGGCGCATAGCGAATGGACCCACTCAAGGTCTTCCCTTGGCTCAACGTTCCGCGCGGGGCTCGAGCCCACCTGCGCAACCAACCCATCATCCACAGGGACCCGCGCCGCGTGAGCCAGCACGGTGCCCTGTGGAATGACAGCTGGCCGCGACCTCGCGTTCAAAACCATCACAAACGGATCCCTGTCAGCCCGCACCAAAGTGTGAGCCACCGATAAATCAAGACCCCCGACAGCCTTGTTAGAAGGACCCAAAAGCATACTTTGTTCCGAAGCCTCCCTCACCCATGGTTTCCGCAACCGGAGGGGAATCAACATCTGTGAACCCGGGGGCACATGCACGGTCTGTGTCGCCACCGCTTGTATCGTAGCGCACGCCGTCCGAATGTCAGTAGGGCTCGTCAAAAATGCAATCCGGCGACCCGATGGCAGTTCAATGCATCGTTGATCGATAAGAATTTTAATGGGCATTTTAGCCAAAAAATCAGTGCCCAAAAGACACGGAACCGCCAAAGAAGACGAAACGAAAACGGGTCCCGACAATTTGATATTTCCAATGCAAATGGACGCCCTAATCTGACCGATAATGCCCAACGATCCCCCATTAGCGGCGTAAAATGGCACATCCACTGGAAGCAGCGGACGACATTGGACTGGGAGAATATCATAAATGAGGTCCGATATAATAGTTGCCGATGCCCCCGTGTCCACTAACACCCTAATCTCGACCCCATCAATAGATCCCGTAACAACGGACGAACCCGCCGAAGCAGCCACAATTCTATGCCCCAATTCCGCCCATTCAATGTCTCCCTGGTCCCGGCCGAACCCCCCTCGCCGAACCGAATCCCCGAACCTTAACCGGCCCTCCTCCGCCGCAACGCGGCGTCCCATGTGTGCCGAATGAACAGGCCGAGCGTGTGAGGTGCCGCGACTTGCCGGGGATTGTAGAGATGACTTGGGATCTCGGTCGTCGTCCAGCCGAGCACCCATGGCGCGCTGACGCGGAGCGCGGCACCCGGACGCCACGTGGCCCCGGAGGCCGCAGTTATAGCACGTGACGAGGGTCGGAGTAGATCTTGGTTGCTCCGACTTTCGGCCCGATCGCAGAGGCGACCGAGCCCCCGGCCTCCAGTCCCCTGGTCGTCCCGTGGCGAACGCCTCCTCTCGTGGGCTGACGACTTGGGGTTCGGTGACCACCGAACCCGGAGCTGCGACGACAGCAGCGTTGCAACCAACTCCTTGTTTCCGTTGTAGGGCCTCGTGCGCTTGAATACTCGTGGCGACTCTCAAAGAAGAAATATCAATCTCGTCAGCTGTGTTGATAGGGACCCCCAGGTCCTGCGCCAACTTAAGCAGCTGCTCCAAAACCATCGCGTCTTGGCCCTCCTCGTCCATCCGAGGGAACGCAGCATCAGCAAGAGCCAGCAACGCCGTGCGATAGGCCAGCGCGGTCTCCGTGGCCGCTTTCCGTCTTGCGTAGAAATGATGGCGGCACGCCGAGGGAGGTCCGTAGACCCTGGCCAACAAACCCAGCGCATCCTTCAGCGTGGAGCGGTCCGACTTCCGTGCAGACCTGAAGGCCGCGAGCGCGTCGTCGTCCAGCAGGGCAGGCAACGCCCGCAGCGCCGTAGCATCGGACCACGCTGACATCTCTTGATGCGCCAAAAACCTTCGCTGAAATTTGCCCCAGTCTCCGCCTTCCGCCTTGAAGGCTGACAACGTGGGCAGACGCTGCTGAAAAATGAAGTCATCCGCCTCGTGGTTCCTCTCCGCCTCTCCGTCGGTGTGTAAGATGGCGGCTCCAGCGGCAGACGTAAAATGGCGGACCCCCTCGCGCGCTGATGACGTCGATGCGCGCGCTTGGGAACCCACCACCACGTGGCGCTCGCCGTTCCCGCCAAAAGTAGGCCCAGGCGCAATGGCGGGAATCCCCCATTCGTTTTGGCGGGAATCTGCGGGGCGATCTTGTAAAATGTCCCCCACCGTCCCCGCTCCTCCCGACGAGCTGATCTCCGCCAAGATGGACGCGGCGGCGAGCAGCAGCTCCGCCAGTCGGGAGTGCGCCTCACGAAGCACGGCCTCGGTCCCCGGTCGCTCGGCCGGCGCCGTCGACGGATCCTGTAGCGTGGGCAAGTCTTCCTCCTCGCCCCCCGCCACCAGCGGCCCCGAGTCGTCCAGGTTTTCCTCGCGGTCAATCCCTTGGGTCCTACGGGTCTTCCTTGTCTCCATGCTTGGAAGCCCGTTTCACTTCTGACGCCAGATGAAGTATTGGAAAATGACGGCAGGAAACTCCTTGACGGGAACACACTTCTTTTATTAAATCTTGACTTGTAACGATACAACGCGTGGCCTCTCTTCTTCACAATGCGGTCACCATACAACGGTACAACTCGTGACCTCTTCTCTCCGCCTTACGCTTCTCTCGACTCTCGTAGATTCTGTGCTGCTGGCTCTCTGTGCCTCGTGTAGACTCCGCGCCTCGGCTACACTCTTCTCTCGTCTCGTGTAGACTCTGCGCCTCTGCTACACTCTTCACTCGTCGCGTGTAGACCTTACGCCTCTGCTACACTCTTTACTCGTCTCGTGTAGACTTTACATCTCTCTCTGGCTACACCGTATGCATACTCGGCTCGTGTAGACCTTTCTCTCTCTCTGGCTACACACTATACATCGCTCAGCTCGTGTAGACCGTTCTCTCTCTCTGGCTACACACTTATACCTTACTCTCCTCTACTCTCCATTACTCTCCTCTCCGGGCTCTATCTCTGCACCTTCGTCTTCATTCTTAGATGGTTCCACTTCTGCCCTCTATTCCTCTGTGCATCATCTTATATATCTCTTCCTCCCGGGAGACGGAGCGGATGCGGACCTCAACGTCGGCACCGCTCCTCAGTTACCCAATCACCACGCGCTATCTCTACGATCCGTTTCCGCCCAGCGCGTGTTTCCACTCCTCGACCAATCACACCGCGCTGCCACCCGATCACTCCCTCTCAGCGCGTCACCGGCACACAGCCAATCAGCAGCACTACCCCCACCCGCGCACTGACGCCTGCTCCTCCCCGTCAGCGCGCGTCACCACACACACACGTACATACGCGCTGGCACATGACGTACACACCCAGCGCGTATCACCACTACACTTACACCACACCTGCATAACTGCATACGATTAATTGCCTTATTCCGATCGATAACCCACCCTCGTCACCGAGGCGGGGTCTGGTTATCATAACGACTTGCATTATCATAATTACACCCACTCGCATAATTACTACGATTACCTCTCGAATTGGCATAACTAAATGTGCATAATTACATAAATTAACATATTTCCGGATAATTACACATTTGGCCAAATTTCATTTGATTATTATTATTTTCACTGAATATTCATAACCCACATATACGACATAATAATTTCACCCACGCACGCATACAACACATCAAAATTTTCAAACCCAAGATATACAACATAATGGGGGCGTCGCCCGGGATTTCTCGCAGACAGTTTGTGCATGAATTCAGGAACGAATCACTGTTGTGTTAATCAAAGTGTTGTGAACTAACGTTGCCTTGTGATTATAAACGGGGGTATACACGCGCTCTGAAGGGAAATACCAGAGTAGCAGATTATAACAAAGACAGCTGGGCTGAAATTATTTGCTCGAGTTGAACTGACGCATCCTGTGATACAATTGTTATAAGTACTCTGAAAAGGAATGTTAAAGTAACTCCTGCCACTTGAGATGATAGGATTAAGAATAATTTTTGAATGGGTGACGGGGTACGGGGAGCTCGTATTAAAACGTACCGACCAATCTGTTACAAAGCAGTACAGTCAGAGAGACATATGGAGAGGGAGCTGTATCGATAACACGAACACACCTCGGGGGAAACTAATTGACTGGATAAAATGTAACAAAGGCGAACACGATGCAAAAGCTGCAGAGAAGGCAGGACAGGACTCATTCCTCCTCACACAGGCATACAGTCAGGGATGGTGGAATAAAGGAAAATTCGGAAAGGAAACAGGAGAGAAATCGTCTCTAATAAACGAGGAAAAATGTCCTCACACCATCGTAAGGGAGGAGAAATCAGGGCTCGCGACACCAGCGAAACTCACAGACGTGGATCCACAGAATAAATATGGAAGTAACATTAAATCACACTCATTCGAGAGAAGGGATGGAGAGATACATATGCAAACAAAAACATGTGAGATTGACAACTTCACAGATAGAGGGAAGCAAAATGTTAAGGTAAAGTCGACGGGACGTGCTCCGCTAAGGGCAGAGGCAAAAACTGAAGGGAAATGGCAACACGAGCGACATGGCATTGGGCGCGCACACAGAAAATGCACACCGCTTAATCACGCCCCACACAGAACAGATAAAAGTGACAGATTGCCTGATGATAACTTGTTTGATGATGACGCTGACGGCGACCAACTTTCGGAATACTTTTTCAACAGTAAAACCCTTAAATTGATGGACAAGGCTCTAGTCAGAATTCCCGATTTTGACCCCCACAATAAGACTATGGATATCCACACACATATCGCGACAGTGGAAGAGGAGGCAATGATTAGAGGGTTGATGAGACGGGATGAAAAAGCGAGTTTGTTGAAACGAAGCTTAAATAAAGATTCTATTACATGGGTAAAGTCACTACCACACAAGGTTAGAAATGATTTTAAACAACTGAGCCTGGCAGTGATTCGGAAGTTTGGAGAATATTCGACACTCACTGAGGGGTTTTATGCTGTAAAATCGATGACCCAGGGCATGGACCAAGATCCACGTGACTACCTCGTACAATTTAAAAGAGCGTATTACGCAGGCGATGTGAATCAATACCACGAAGGAGATAAAATGTTCAAAACTATGTTTTTTGAATCCTTGAGCCCAGAGATTACAGAAAGGGTGAGAATGGTTGTGAATCCAGAAACCGCATCCTTACGCCGCATAGAGAGCAAGGCGTACATGGCATGGTTATACAGAGCTAAGAATCATAATTCGGATCCAGAACACAGGGAGAGGGATAAAGAACCCAGCCTCTCAGAGAGGAATAAAAATCACCGAGCAGTCCCACAATGCAGGACGGAGCAAACACGCACGCACACATGGCAAAATAACCCAGAGAGAGGTTGGCACGAGAATGAGAGCGGCATAAAGCCGGACATTCAGAGGAATCGCAGGAGGGGGAGGTTCAGAACAGAACCATACCAACACCCCATGCCACGACACACACGAGGCCAAAGTTGCACACTAAGATGGCGAGATAACCATCCAGTGGGAAGGTACACAGACCGCGGAGGTATAGATGCGAACATGCAGGAGAATCGTAGGGGGGAGAGGTTCAGAGCAGAACCATATCAACACCCCATCCCACGACACACGCAAGGTTCAAATTACGCACAGAGACGGCGAGATAACCATCCAGCGGGAAGGGGTTACACAGACCGCGGAGGTATGGATGCGAACATTCAGAGTAATCGCAGGATGGGAGGTCAAACACAATCGATCCAATTCCGACCAATTCCTCCACCGGCTATACCAGGAGGGAATAGAGGAATAACACAGGATGCGGTCCAAAGACATGATAAACGACCCACAGTGAGCGCGAGCGAGCGGCCAACACGCGCCCCACCCGCCGAGATATTAAACCCGAAACTCAATGAGAAATACGGGCAGGCTGCAAGTGACTGGGCGGGCAGAAACGTGGACAGTACTCCCGTAAATGACGCGCGGATCGAATGCAAGGACAGGGTTGCATTGAAGCGTGATCGGACAGTACAAAAACCGACAGCAGGGACACGCCCTGAGGAGCGCAGGCATGAGCCTTTGAATGGAAAATATCCAAGGGAAACCAAAATTTATGTGGATCGGAGTGCTAAAATGGAGACGAATGTCCATGACGTATCGGGAATGGTGTTGAAATCCAACACACTCGTAAACACAAAGAGGGCAACATTACGAGGGACAGAATTAAATCGACACACTGACTCGGCAAATGTGCATGTAATCGCAGAGAGAGCGAATGCCAGTGATGACGGAGTAGAGAAGTTGGTTGTGTGCGCGAATTCTGATTATGTGCAGCACAATTTTACACCCCACACTCCCACGACGCGAGAGAGTGAGAGGGGAAATTACAAAAACGAACCGGAAAACCGTGATCGAATGATCAAAGTGATAAGTGGTAAACCAGACACTCGGAACTTGGTAAAAAGATTGCAAGGATGTAACAGGAGGGAATTAACGCAAAAATGCGTTCGAAACCGCTACCTATCGTTTCCCAGGATTTAACAAAACCAAAAAAAATTAATATCCGTCGGAGTTATGAGGGATGAGAACCATGTAACTGGGGATATCGATGTTAAAGTTTATTTCTTTTGCTTATTTCAAATGTAACCTTGTTAAGATTGTGATACATACGCGCTTTGGAAGGAATGCGTTATGGATTAGTACCGATGTTTAACGTTGTGTTTTATTTCTTGTGCTTATTTCAAATGTAACCATGTTACGATTGTGATACATATGCGCGCGTCGTAAGAATAACCGCCGAGAGTGAGGGCGGCTTATAGATTCATAACACAAAAAAGGGGCATTTACTTGGTTTGGAAATTCGCCAGTGGCCAAGTCGACCCCTGATAATTTTCAAACGGGCGGATTGTTGTGTCTTTTTTTTTAATTAAGAACAATTCAAAAAAATATAATTTTTTTAATTTATATATATATATACCTTTTTTTTAAATTAATTAATGAAAACAACTCACTTCTCCTCACAAGAACACCAGGAATCCATGAAACATGGAGGGCAGTTAAAGTGTTGAGAGTTCAGTCACAAAGAGGTCATGGACATCCAAATGGACAAAAGATGTATGGACTAGCCTCCCAAGACATCTAGAGATACAGATAAGGGCAGAATAAATAACGGTTGAAACTTCGCGTTTCTTAACGTTTTCCGTACCGAAAAGTAGAAACTTAACAAAGATAATTAACCAACAAACAATAATTTTTTTATTATTATATGTTTCCTACCTACACGACCTTCCAAAAAAATAAAAATAAAAACTAAAGAGTACGAATTCCAGGAAGCTTAAGTGCATAGTACACTTAACCTTAGGACATAAAAAAATTAACTCAGAATAAAACACCAATCTCTGGGGAACTAAACTAATGGGCATATCACACTACAATAATGTGTAACATGTTTTCCAGGGAATGGCAGCCCTCCTGCTCACGCTCCTGCTAACGTACCTTGCCAAGCTAGAAGGGAGCCAAGGCCTGATGATGCCACCCAAGAATAACCGTAGAAACTATCTTTTAACGATATCTCCTATAACACGTAGTCAATAGAATAATTTCTCCCTCCCTTATCGTTTTACCTTCCTTTAGAATATTTTTTTTCTTTGTCACATATAACCATGTTAAGTGTGACACGTACGCGCGCGTTGTAAGGAAATAGCAGCAAAACTTGAGGACAATCGATGGTTCATGATGGAAGAAGGGTATACAGATTTTTTTTAAAAATAACCCGTGGCCATTTGACCACTGGTCATTTTTAAAAGGGCGGCATGTTGTATCCTAACCCTTCTTCCAAACTTGATATTTTTTATATATTATCTTTTTACTTGATATATAATGAATGAAAACACCCCAAAGCAGCAGGCTGCAAAAACCAGGTGTTGTTAAGTAATGAACTGGAGGAGGGCTAGGATGACAGAATTTGCAACCTTGCTTCAAGGAAGGAGGGGGCCTGATGAACGGGCATATGTCACCCGTGCAGGCGGCAGAGACAGTGGGAGAGTCAGCCAGACATAATTAAGGCAAAAAGCCAACCATCCTGCATGGTTTTAAGGAATTAAATTATTAAATCCAGGGTGAGTGGTCAAATGAAGTGGGTCAGCAACGCTGTGTGCACAGGGGAGGGAGCTGATTAACAACCCTGCGTCTGAACGTGAGCGGGCCTTTGACCTGAAATTAAGAATAACACTCCCAGAGCAGAAGGTTGGATGACCACAGTGAGACGAATAAGAGCGTTGTATATCAAGGATGCAGACTCAGCTGAATAACAAGGCTGCGGAGGTTACCAGGAGTTCGCGTTCGCCTAGTTAAGTCAAAAAGCTCAATAATTCTGTATTGCTATCAAAGTAACGTTAAAGTCAGAATTTAACAACAGGATAGGCTAAAGTTATCGATTCACACCCACTCCAATTAAACCAGGCCACAAGTTACGCCTACTGAACCA
Source organism: Lampetra planeri (assembly GCF_965212315.1). Classification (NCBI taxonomy): domain Eukaryota; kingdom Metazoa; phylum Chordata; class Hyperoartia; order Petromyzontiformes; family Petromyzontidae; genus Lampetra; species Lampetra planeri. Next base: position 16,604 of record NW_027615110.1, on the reverse strand, counting down.
TCACCATCATTAAGTCAATATGAAATGTTATTTCCATACTTTAAAATACAACTCGACCCAAAGCATATGACAATCAGAACCTTCCTAAGTCAAAATTGAATCGCACCCAGACAGGAGCGAATAGTCGATATAAGGTTGAAGAGGGAAGGAAATTAAGAGCACGGCGAACTGCAAACGTAAGCAAAAAAGCCGGGAACAACACACCAAGTCCAGCAACAGCGAGTCGGGCTTCGACAGGCCATAAAAGTAGGAATGATAACTCCCGGGGTCAGGGGACATCAGAAAAAGCAAGCAGACAAAAACCAGAACTGACTCCAAGGTTCAACCGCCCTCACCTACAAGGAGTGACGGAAATTAATGAGGCCTTGAGTTAACGGCGTCAGCTGGACAGCAACAACAACGGCGAGCAGAGACAGAGTGAGGCAAAAACCTGCGAGGCTATGAAATGCAACTTCATGTCAGTGAAGCCTGACCAACAAGTTAAGTTAATGACATCACAATACATAATATCGTACATAACATCAATGTTAACGCTATTCACCGTCAACTATATTCCGCTTATATAACCATGCAGACACCAAGGAATACGAATTCCTAGGATCAAGAAACTTACCCCTTAACCTAAGATATCGGAAATAAATTAATAATAATAAGCCTATGCATGAAAAGACAAAAGTAAAACTTATGAAAAGCCAGGATAGCGGGATAAATCACCACCAGGTCGAAATAAAATACATAATAAAAGAGCGATGTTAAACCCAGGGTCGGAGAGAAAGGGAGATCCCGGCCGTCTTTGTATCCCCGCAGCGCGGGATGGGAGTGTGTATGTGCTCGGGGAGGCACCGCCACTTGAGTCAAGCACCACGATGGGAAATGACAGACCTTAGGCTACATACAGAATCATAACTGGGAAATGGTAAGGGACAAATGTTAATTTAAAACTTTTTAACCATGTCTGTGTGCGTCTGTGAGGGTCGGAGGGAGTGTGCCCCTCCCTCCAGGTCGTGCAACACGGACAGAAACGCCGGTGAGACGATTTGTAACGTCTGTGTTTTGGTTCATGAAGGAGGCCAGACAAGAGATAATATTGCACCCAGACAGAGAGACGACTTCGAGGCAATTTGTAACATCTGATTGTTTGCTCATGGATTTTATGGAGGGAGTATGACAACGGAAAATACCATGGGTGATGCACACAAGGACACACGGACGTACGGACACACACATGAACACACCTACACACGGACAGATCCTGACACAGTAAATCAAAAGAAAACCCCGCCTTGTGGGCAGGACCCAAAGGGATTTTTCGGCATAAAAGAAAGGACTCTGAGCATTGGAAACCAGTTCGACCAGGAGTCAACTCATCACGAGTGCGACCAACAGGGTCGGCTCAGGAGCGAGCTCGACCGGGAGGGTCGGCTCGACTCATCTTGAGTTCGACCGAGCGGGTCGACTCAAGGGCGAGCTGCGACTAACGGGTCGGCTCGACTCTTCAGCTTCTGGGACTCAGCCGAGTTCAGACGGCTCTCGGGGCTCGACTCAAGCGGCTCCCCGTCTCCTCTGCAGGCGGGCAAGACCCGCTTGACAGCTCAACTCGGCCTGCGTGGGCCAACCTCTGCGAGTCGAAGGTTTCCCTGCTGCCGCGAGAATCGCGGTTTGGCGACGACGCTGCGAGCGAGCTGTGGGCGCCACCTACCGACCGGGTTCCGAATTACGACAGCGTATCAACGGACATCCGAACCAAGTTCACCGCGACAGGGGAGCGATTGATACGTATGACGCGCACCGCCCCCTCACCACACGACCACCAGGCGTTGGTCTGACATAAAGAACCGACTCCGAACATTGACTCTTCAAGACCACTCTTACCACTCAAACACACTCGAACCCATAAGCCATCCGTGGCTGTGAAGAAAACACTCGAGACCGAGTGATGGCCATCCGTCGTTTATAAGAGTATTCGTAATTTTATCTTTAATATTTAGTGGGCTGTACTCTTAATCGCATAAATTCCCAACAGATCCATCAATACGAATTGATTCTTGGCACCTCCTTCCGCCGAGCAACGCTCACGTGGGGAGTGGTGGCCCACCAGATCCTTAACAGGTGATCTGGTCCCCAATTAGTAAATTTGATATAAGATAACGATCTTCGGAAAAGGAGCATCGTCGCCGGCCCTTACTCCGAGCCATTCTGTTGACAGATAACCTGCCGATGTATCTGTTGAGACTGGTGCCTTTAAGAATAATAACAGTTTTGATTGTGTTTTATCGCCGTATAATCTTTCAAGTATCTTTCATTCATTAACGTTAAGGTTTTCTTAGCATAAGTATTTGCATGTTTTAACGACTCTCTCCCACTAACAACCATCGCGTTACGCGGGATCCATGTGCCGTTGTCAAGTGAAATCAGACAATCATTGATGATACTGTATTGATGCCGTGTTGACGTTCCGGGATTAAGAGTTCGCATACTATATCATAGTTGAAGTTGAATTAGTAATAAATTGATTAATACAGAAGTGGTTGTGTGATTCTTTCCTGAACTATGCACAAGATCTGCTTCTGCGTTGAGATCTGAACTTGGTGACCTTAATAAACACACTAACACATACTCAGTAAATGTTAAAGCGATAACGGGGCGAACCGGGGACCTAAAATAAGCGAGAATAAGACGAACCTAGACAACGATGCGGAGTTAATCTAAGTTAATCTTGCATACTTACACCACACCTGCATAACTGCATACGATTAATTGCCTTATTCCGATCGATAACCCACCCTCGTCACCGAAGCGGGGTCTGGTTATCATAACGACTTGCATTATCATAATTACACCCACTCGCATAATTACTACGATTACCTCTCGAATTGGCATAACTAAATGTGCATAATTACATAAATTAACATATTTCCGGATAATTACACATTTGTGGCCCCAAATTTCATTTGATTATTATTATTTTCACTGAATATTCATAACCCACATATACGACATAATAATTTCACCCACGCACGCATACAACACATCAAAATTTTCAAACCCAAGATATACAACACCACCCACTCACTCACCTACTCAACCACTCACCCATCCACTCACCCACCCACTCACCCACCCACTCACCCACTCACCCACCCAGTCACCCACCCACTCACCCACCCACCCACTCACCCACCCACCCACTCACTCACCCACTCACTCACCCACTCACTCACCCACCGACCCACCCACTCACCCACCCACTCACCCACCCACCCACCCACTCACTCACCCACTCACCCACTCACTCACCCACTCACCCACCCACCCACCCACTCACTCACCCACTCACCCACCCACTCACCCACTCACTCACCCACTCACCCACTCACTCATCCACTCACGCACTCATTCACTCACTCACTCACTCATGCACTCACTCACTCACTCACTCACCCACTCACTCACCCACTCACTCACCCACTCAATCAATCACTCACCCACTCACCCACCCACTCACTCACCCACTCACTCACCCACCCACTCACTTACCCACTCACTCACCCACTCACTCACCCACTCACCCACCCACTCACCCACTCACCCACCCACTCACCCACTCAACCAATCACCCACCCACTCACCCACCCACCCAGTCACCCACCCACTCACCCACTCAACCACTCACCCACTCACTCACCCACCCACCCAGTCACCCACCCACTCACCCACCCACCCACTCACCCACTCACCCACGCACGCACTCACCCACCCACTCACTTACCCACTCACTCACCCACTCACCCACCCACTCACTCACCCACTCACCCACTCAACCACTCACCCACTCAACCACTCACCCACTCACCCACTCACCCACCCACCCAGTCACCCACCCACTCACCCACTCAACCACTCACCCACTCACTCACCCACCCAGTCACCCACCCACTCACCCACCCACCCACTCACCCACCCACCCACCCACTCACCCACCCACTCACCCACCTACGCACGCACTCACCCACCCACTCACTCACCCAATCACTCACCCACTCAATCACCCACTTACCCACTCACTCACTCACCAACCCACTCACTCACTCACTCACTCACCCACCCACTCACTCACTCACTCACCCACTGACTCACCCACTCACCCACCCACTTACTCACCTACTCAATCAATCACTCACCCACCCACCCACCCACTCACTTACCCACCCACCCACCCACTCACTTACTCACTCACTCACTCACTCACCCACCCACCCACTCACTTACTCACTCACTCACCCACCCACCCACTCACCCACTCACCCACCCACCCACCCACTCACCCACCCACTCACTCACTCACTCACCCACTCAATCACCCACTCACTCACTCACCCACTCACCCACCCACCCACCCACTCACCCACCCACCCACCCACTCACCCACCCACCCACCCACTCACTCACCCACTCACCCACCCACCCACTCACTCACCCACTCACCCACTCACCCACTCACTCACCCACTCACTCACCCACTCACCCACTCAGTCACTCACCCACTCACTCACCCACGCACTCACCCACGCACTCACTCACCCACCCACTCACTCACCCACCCACCCACTCACCCACCCACTCACTCACCCACTCACCCACCCACTCACTCACTCACCCACTCACCCACTCAACCACTCACCCACTCAACCACTAACCCACCCACTCACCCACCCACCCAGTCACCCACCCACCCACTCACCCACTCACCCACTCACTCACCCACCCACCCAGTCACCCACCCACCCAGTCACCCACCCACTCACCCACCCACCCACTCACCCACCCACTCACTCACCCACGCACGCACTCACCCACCCACTCACTCACCCAATCACTCACCCACTCACCCACCCACTCACCCACTCACCCACTCACTCATCCACTCACGCACTCATTCACTCACTCACTCACTCATGCACTCACTCACTCACCCACTCACTCACCCACTCACTCACTCACTCACTCACCCACTCACCCACCCACTCACCCACCCACTCACTCACCCACTCACTCACCCACTCACCCAACCACTCACTTACCCACTCACTCACTCACCCACTCACTCACCCACCCACCCACCCACTCACTTACTCACTCACCCACCCACTCACCCACTCACCCACCCACCCACCCACCCACCCACTCACCCACCCACTCACTCACCCACCCACCCACCCACCCACTCACTCAATCACTCATTCACTCACCCACCCACTCACCCACCCACTCACTCACTCACCCACTCACCCACCCACTCACTTACCCACTCACTCACCCACTCACCCACCCACTCACTCACCCACTCACCCACTCACCCACTCAACCACTCACCCACTCAACCACTCACCCACCCACTCACCCACCCACCCAGTCACCCACCCACTCAACCACTCACCCACTCACTCACCCACCCACCCAGTCACCCACCCACTCACCCACCCACCCACTCACCCACCCACCCACTCACTCACCCACGCACGCACTCACCCACCCACTCACTTACCCACTCACTCACCCACTCACTCACCCACTCACCCACCCACTCACTCACTCACCCACTCACCCACTCAACCACTCAACCACTCACCCACCCACTCACCCACCCACCCAGTCACCCACCCACTCAACCACTCACCCACTCACTCACCCACCCACCCAGTCACCCACCCACTCACCCACCCACCCACTCACCCACTCACTCACCCACTCACTCACCCACTCACCCACCCAATCACTCACTCACCCACCCACCCACTCACTCACCTACTCAACCACTCACCCATCCACTCACCCACCCACTCACCCACCCACTCACCCACCCACTCACCCACTCACTCACTCACTCACCCACCCACTTACTCACCTACTCAATCAATCACTCACCCACCCACCCACCCACTCACTTACCCACCCACCCACCCACTCACCCACCCACCCACTCACCCACTCACCCACCCACTCACTCACTCACCCACCCACTCACTCACCCACGTCCTCATCCACCCACTCACCCACCCACTCACCCACCCACCCACCCACTCACTCACTCACTCACTCACTCACCCACTCACTCACCCACTCACTCACCCACTCACCCACTCACTCACCCACTCACCCACTCACTCACCCACTCACCCATTCACCCATTCACCCACCCACCCACCCATCCACTCACTCACTCACTCAATCAATCAATCACTCACCCACTCACCCACCGACTCACTCACCCACTCACTCACCCACTCACCCACCCACTCACTTACCCACTCACTCACTCACTCACTCACTCACTCACCCACTCACTCACCCACTCACCCACCCACTCACTCACCCACTCACCCACTCAACCACTCACCCACTCACCCACCCACTCACCCACTCACTCACCCACTCCATCACTCACTCACCCACTGACTCACCCACTCACCCACCCACTCACCAACCCACTCACTCACTCACTCACTCACCCACCCACTCACTCACCCACTGACTCACCCACTCACCCACCCACTTACTCACCTACTCAATCAATCACTCACCCACCCACCCACCCACCCACTCACTTACCCACCCACCCACCCACCCACTCACTCACTCACTCACCCACCCACCCACTCACTTACTCACTCACTCACCCACCCACCCACTCACCCACTCACCCACCCACCCACCCACTCACCCACCCACTCACTCACTCACTCACCCACCCACCCACCCACTCACTCACCCACTCACCCACTCACCCACTCACCCACCCACTCACTCACCCACTCACCCACTCACTCACCCACTCACTCACCCACTCAACCACTCACCCACTCAGTCACTCACCCACTCACTCACCCACGCACTCACTCACCCACCCACTCACTCACTCACCCACCCACTCACTCACCCACCCACTCACCCACTCACCCACCCACCCACCCACTCACTCACTCACCCACTCACTCACCCACTCACCCACCCACTCACTCACTCACCCACTCACCCACTCAACCACTCACCCACTCAACCACTAACCCACCCACTCACCCACCCACCCAGTCACCCACCCACCCACCCACTCACCCACCCACTCACCCACTCACTCACCCACCCACCCAGTCACCCACCCACTCACCCACCCACCCACTCACTCACTCACCCACGCACGCACTCACCCACCCACTCACTCACCCACCCACTCACTCACCCAATCACTCACCCACTCACCCACCCACTCACCCACTCACCCACTCACTCATCCACTCACGCACTCATTCACTCACTCACTCACTCATGCACTCACTCACTCACCCACTCACTCACCCACTCACTCACCCACTCACCCACCCACTCACCCACCCACCCACTCACTCACCCACTCACTCACCCACTCACCCAACCACTCACTTACCCACTCACTCACTCACCCACCCACTCACTCACTCACCCACTCACCCACTCAACCACTCACCCACCCACTCACCCACCCACCCAGTCACTCACCCACTCACCCACTCAACCACTCACCCACTCACTCACCCACCCAGTCACCCACCCACTCACTCACCCACCCACCCACTCACCCACCCACCCACTCAATCACCCACGCACGCACTCACCCACCCACTCACTCACTCACCCAATCACTCACCCACTCAATCACCCACTTACCCACCCACTCACTCACTCACCAACCCACTCACTCACTCACTCACCCACCCACTCACTCACTCACCCACCCACTCACTCACCTACTCAATCAATCACTCACCCACTCACTCACCCACTCACCCACTCAACCACTCACCCACTCACCCACCCACTCACCCACTCACTCACCCACTCCATCACTCACTCACCCACTGACTCACCCACTCACCCACCCACTCACCAACCCACTCACTCACTCACTCACCCACCCACTCACTCACCCACTGACTCACCCACTGACTCACCCACCCACTTACTCACCTACTCAATCAATCACTCACCCACCCACCCACCCACTCACTTACCCACCCACCCACCCACCCACCCACCCACCCACCCACTCACTTACTCACTCACTCACTCACCACCCACCCACTCACCCACTCACCCACCCACCCACCCACTCACCCACCCACTCACTCACTCACTCACTCACTCACTCACCCACCCACCCACTCACTCACCCACTCACCCACTCACCCACTCACCCACCCACTCACTCACCCACTCACTCACCCACTCACTCACCCACTCACTCACCCACTCAACCACTCACCCACTCAGTCACTCACCCACCCACTCACTCACCCACCCACTCACCCACCCACTCACCCACCCACTCACCCACTCACCCACCCACCCACCCACCCACCCACTCACTCACTCACCAACTCACTCACTCACCCACTCACCCACCCACTCACTCACTCACTCACTCACCCACTCACCCACTCAACCACTCACCCACTCAACCACTAACCCACCCACTCACCCACCCACCCACCCACCCACTCACCCACCCACTCACCCACTCACCCACTCACTCACCCACCCACCCAGTCACCCACCCACTCACCCACCCACCCACTCACCCACCCACCCACTCACTCACCCACGCACGCACTCACCCACCCACTCACTCACCCAATCACTCACCCACTCACCCACCCACTCACCCACTCACCCACTCACTCATCCACTCACGCACTCATTCACTCACTCACTCACTCATGCACTCACTCACTCACCCACTCACTCACCCACTCACTCACTCACCCACTCACCCACCCACTCACCCACCCACTCACTCACCCACTCACTCACCCACTCACCCAACCACTCACTTACCCACTCACTCACTCACCCACTCACTCACCCACTCACCCACCCACTCACTCACCCACCCACTCACTCACTCACCCACTCACCCACTCAACCACTCACCCACCCACTCACCCACCCACCCAGTCACTCACCCACTCACCCACTCAACCACTCACCCACTCACTCACCCACCCAGTCACCCACCCACTCACTCACCCACCCACCCACTCACCCACCCACCCACCCACTCACTCACCCACGCACGCACGCACGCACTCACCCACCCACTCACTCACTCACCCAATCACTCACCCACTCAATCACCCACTTACCCACCCACTCACTCACTCACCAACCCACTCACTCACTCACTCACCCACCCACTCACTCACCCACCCACTCACTCACCTACTCAATCAATCACTCACCCACTCACCCACCCACCCACTCACTCACTCACTCACCCACCCACCCACCCACTCACTTACTCACCCACTCACCCACTCACCCACTCACCCACTCACTCACCCACCCACTCACCCACTCACCCACCCACCCACTCACCCACCCACTCACTCACCCACCCACCCACCCACTCACTCAATCACTCATTCACTCACCCACCCACTCACCCACCCACTCACTCACTCACCCACTCACCCACCCACTCACTTACCCACTCACTCACCCACTCACCCACCCACTCACTCACTCACCCACTCACCCACTCAACCACTCAACCACTCACCCACTCAACCACTCACCCACCCACTCACCCACCCACCCAGTCACCCACCCACTCACCCACTCAACCACTCACCCACTCACTCACCCACCCACCCAGTCACCCACCCACTCACCCACCCACCCACTCACCCACCCACCCACTCACTCACCCACGCACGCACTCACCCACCCACTCACTTACCCACTCACTTACCCACTCACTCACCCACTCACTCACCCACGCACTCACCCACCCACTCACTTACCCACTCACTTACCCACTCACTCACCCACTCACTCACCCACCCACTCACTCACTCACCCACTCACCCACTCAACCACTCACCCACTCAACCACTCACCCACCCACTCACCCACCCACCCAGTCACCCACCCACTCAACCACTCACCCACTCACTCACCCACCCACCCAGTCACCCACCCACTCACCCACCCACCCACTCACCCACTCACTCACCCACTCACTCACCCACTCACCCACCCACTCACTCACTCACTCACCCACCCACTCACCTACTCAACCACTCACCCATCCACTCACCCACCCACTCACCCACTCACTCACTCACTCACCCACCCACCCACACACTCACCCACCCACCCACTCACCCACCCACTTACTCACCTACTCAATCAATCACTCACCCACCCACCCACCCACTCACTTACCCACCCACCCACCCACTCACCCACCCACCCACCCACTCACCCACCCACTCACTCACCCACCCACTCACCCACCCACTCACCCACTCACCCACCCACTCACTCACCCACGTCCTCACCCACCCACTCACCCACCCACTCACTCACCCACTCACTCACCCACTCACTCACCCACTCACTCACCCACTCACTCACCCACTCACTCACCCACTCACTCACCCACTCACTCACCCACTCACCCATTCACCCACCCACCCACCCATCCACTCACTCACTCACTCAATCAATCAATCACTCACCCACTCACCCACCCACTCACTCACTCACTCACTCACCAACTCACTCACCCACTCACCCACCCACTCACTTACCCACTCACTCACTCACTCACTCACCCACTCACTCACCCACTCACCCACCCACTCACTCACCCACTCACCCACTCAACCACTCACCCACTCACCCACCCACTCACCCACTCACTCACCCACTCCATCACTCACTCACCCACTGACTCACCCACTCACCCACCCACTCACCCACACACTCACTCACCCACTCAATCAATCACTCACCCACTCACCCACCCACTCACCCACCCACCCACTCACTCACTCACTCATTCACCCACCCACCCACTCACCCACTCACTCACCCACTCACTCACCCACCGACCCACCACTCACCCACCCACTCACCCACCCACTCACTCACCCACTCACTCACTCACCCACTCACCCACTCACCCACTCACTCACCCACTCACCCACTCACTCATCCACTCACTCACTCACTCACCCACTCAATCAATCACTCACCCACTCACCCACCCACCCACTCACCCACCCACCCACCCACTCACCCACCCACCCATTCACCCACCCACCCACCCACTCACTCACCCACTCACTCACTCACTCACCCACTCACCCACTCAACCACTCACCCACCCACTCACCCACCCACTCACCCACCCACCCACTCACCCACCCACCCACTCACTCACCCACTCACCCACCCACTCACTCACCCACGTCCTCACCCACCCACTCACCCACCCACCCACTCACCCACCCACCCACTCACCCACCCACTCACCCACCCACTCACCCACCCACTCACTCACCCACTCACCCATCCACTCACTCACTCACTCACCCACCCACCCACTCACTCACTCACTCACCCACTCAATCACTCACTCACCCATTGACTCACCCACTCACCCACCCACTCACTCACCCACTCACTCACCCACTCACCCACCCACTCACTCACTCACTCACACACTGACTGACCCACTCACCCACCCACTCACTCACCCACTCACCAACCCACTCACCCACCCACTCACCCACTCACTCACCCACTCACTCACCCACTCACCCACTCAATCACTCACTCACCCACTCACCCACTCACTCACTCACTCACCCACTCACCCACTCACCCACTCACCCATTCACCCACCCACCCACCCATCCACTCACTCACTCACTCACTCACTCACTCAATCACTCACCCACTCACCCACCCACTCACCCACCCACTCACCCACCCACTCACCCACCCACTCACCCACCCACTCACTCACCCACTCACTCACCCACTCACCCACCCACTCACTTACCCACTCACTCACTCACCCACTCACTCACCCACTCACCCACCCATTCACTCACTCACCCACTCACCCACTCACCCACTCAACCACTCACCCACTCACTCACCCACCCACCCAGTCACCCACCCACTCACCCACCCACCCACTCACCCACCCACCCTCCCACTCACTCACCTACGCACGCACTCACCCACCCACTCACTCACCCAATCACTCACCCACTCAATCACCCACTTACCCACTCACTCACTCACCAACCCACTCACTCACTCACTCACTCACCCACCCACTCACTCACCCACTGACTCACCCACTCACCCACCCACTTACTCACCTACTCAATCAATCACTCACCCACCCACCTACCCACCCACTCACTTACCCACCCACCCACCCACTCACTTACTCACTCACTCACTCACCCACCCACCCACTCACTTACTCACTCACTCACCCACCCACCCACTCACCCACTCACCCACCCACCCACCCACTCACCCACCCACTCACTCACTCACCCACTCAATCACCCACTCACTCACTCACCCACTCACCCACCCACCCACCCACTCACCCACTCACCCACCCACCCACCCACTCACCCACTCACCCACCCACCCACTCACCCACCCACCCACTCACCCACCCACCCACCCACTCACTCACCCACTCACCCACCTACCCACTCACTCACCCACTCACCCACTCACTCACCCACTCACTCACCCACTCACTCACCCACTCACTCACCCACTCACCCACTCAGACACTCACCCACTCACTCACCCACGCACTCACTCACCCACCCACCCACTCACCCACTCACCCACCCACTCACTCACCCACTCACCCACCCACTCACTCACTCACCCACTCACCCACTCACCCACACAACCACTAACCCACCCACTCACCCACCCACCCAGTCACCCACCCACCCACTCACCCACTCACTCACCCACTCACCCACTCACCCACTCACCCACCCACCCACCCAGTCACCCACCCACTCACCCACCCACTCACCCACCCACTCACTCACCCACGCACGCACGCACTCACCCACCCACTCACTCACCCAATCACTCACCCACTCACCCACCCACTCACCCACTCACCCACTCACTCATCCACTCACGCACTCATTCACTCACTCACTCACTCACTCAGCACTCACTCACTCACCCACTCACTCACCCACTCACCCACTCACCCACTCACCCACTCACCCACTCACCCACTCACCCACTCACTCACTCACTCACTCACCCACTCACTCACTCACTCACCCACCCACCCACCCACCCACTCACCCACTTACTCTCTCACCCACCCACCCACCCACCCACTCACCCACCCACCCACTCACCCACCCACTCACCCACTCACCAACCCACCCACCCACTCACTCACCCACCCACCCACCCACTCACTCACCCACACACCCACCCACTCACTCACCCACCCACTCACCCATCCACTCACCCACCCACTCACCCACCCACTCACCAACCCACTCACCCACCCACTCACCAACCCACCCACTCACTCACTCACTCACTCACTCACTCACCCACCCACCCACTCACCCACTCAATCACTCACTCACCCACTCACTCACCCACCCACTCACTCACCCACTCACTCACCCACTCAATCAATCACCCACCCACTCACCCACCCACCCACCCACTCACTCACCCACTCACTCACTCACCCACTCACTCACTCACCCACTCACCCATTCACCCACCCACCCACCCACCCATCCACTCACTCACTCACTCACTCACCCACCCACCCACCCACCCACCCACCCACCCACCCACCCACCCACCCACCCACCCACCCACCCACCCACCCACCCACCCACCCACACTCACTCACTCACTCACCCACCCACCCACTCACTCACTCACTCACTCACCCGCTCACTCACCCACTCACTCACCCACCCACTCACTCACTCACCCACTCACCCACACACTCACTTACCCACTCACTCACTCACCCACTCACTCACCCACTCACCCACCCACTCACTCACTCACCCACTCAACCACTCACCCACTCACCCACCCACTCACCCACTCACTCACCCACTCACCCACCCACTCACTCACTCACCCACTCACCCACTCAACCACTCACCCACTCACCCACCCACTCACCCACTCACTCACCCACTCCATCACTCACTCAACCACTGACTCACCCACTCACCCACCCAATCAATCACTCACCCCACTCACCCACTCACCCACCCACTCACCCACCCACCCACTCACTCACTCACTCATTCACCCACCCACTCACTCACTCACCCACTCACTCACCCACTCACTCACCCACCGACCCACCCACTCACCCACCCACTCACCCACCCACTCACTCACCCACTCACTCACCCACTCACCCACTCACTCACCCACTCACTCATCCACTCACTCACTCACCCACTCAATCAATCACTCACCCACTCAATCAATCACTCACCCACTCACCCACCCACTCACCCACCCACTCACCCACCCACCCACCCACTCACCCACTCACCCACCCACCCACTCACCCACTCACTCACTCACCCACTCACCTACTCACCCACTCAACCACTCACCCACCCACCCACTCACCCACCCACTCACCCACCCACCCACTCACTCACTCACTCACTCACCCACCCACTCACCCACCCACCCACTCACCCACCCACTCACTCACCCACTTCCTCACCCACCCACTCACTCACCCACCCACCCACTCACTCACTCACCCACCCACTCACTCACTCACCCACTCACCCATCCACTCACCCACTCACCCATCCACTCACTCACTCACCCACCCACCCACCCACCCACTCACTCACTCACCCACCCACTCACTCACCCACTCAATCACTCACTCACCCATTGACTCACCCACTCACCCACCCACTCACTCACCCACTCACTCAACCACTCACCCACCCACTCACTCACTCACTCACACACTGACTGACCCACTCACCCACCCACTCACTCACCCACTCACCAACCCACTCACCCACCCACTCACCCACCCACTCACTCACTCACTCACCCACTCAATCAATCACTCACCCACTCACCCACCCACTCACCCACCCACTCACCCACCCACTCACCCACCCACCCACTCACCCACTCACCCACCCACCCACTCACCCACTCACTCACTCACCCACTCACCCACTCAACCACTCACCCACCCACCCACTCACCCACCCACTCACCCACCCACTCACTCACTCACTCACTCACCCACCCACTCACCCACCCACCCACTCACCCACTCACCCACCCACTCACTCACCCACTTCCTCACCCACCCACTCACCCACCCACCCACTCACCCACCCACCCACTCACTCACTCACCCACCCACTCACTCACCCACTCACCCATCCACTCACCCACTCACCCATCCACTCACTCACTCACCCACCCACCCACCCACCCACCCACTCACTCACTCACCCACCCACTCACTCACCCACTCAATCACTCACTCACCCATTGACTCACCCACTCACCCACCCACTCACTCACCCACTCACTCAACCACTCACCCACCCACTCACTCACTCACTCACACACTGACTGACCCACTCACCCACCCACTCACTCACTCACCCACTCAATCACTCACTCACCCATTGACTCACCCACTCACCCACCCACTCACTCACCCACTCACTCAACCACTCACCCACCCACTCACTCACTCACTCACACACTGACTGACCCACTCACCCACCCACTCACTCACCCACTCACCAACCCACTCACCCACCCACTCACCCACCCACCCACTCACTCACTCACCCACCCACTCACTCACTCACCCACCCACTCACTCACTCACTCACTCACCCACTCACTCACTCACCCACTCACTCACTCACCCACCCACCCACCCACCCACCCACTCACCCACTTACTCTCTCACCCACCCACCCACCCACTCACCCACCCACCCACTCATCCACCCACTCACCCACCCACCCACCCACTCACTCACCCACCCACCCACCCACTCACTCACCCACACACCCACCCACTCACTCACCCACCCACTCACCCATCCACTCACCCACCCACTCACCCACCCACTCACCAACCCACTCACCCACCCACTCACCCACCCACTCACCAACCCACCCACCCACTCACTCACTCACTCACTCACTCACCCACCCACCCACTCACCCACTCAATCACTCACTCACCCACTCACTCACCCACCCACTCACTCACCCACTCACTCACCCACTCAATCACTCACCCACCCACCCACCCACTCACTCACCCACACACCCACCCACTCACTCACCCACCCACTCACCCACCCACCCACTCACTCACCCACCCACCCACTCACTCACTCACTCACCCGCTCACTCACCCACTCACTCACCCACCCACTCACTCACTCACCCACTCACCCACACACTCACTTACCCACTCACTCACTCACCCACTCACTCACCCACTCACTCACCCACTCACCCACCCACTCACTCACTCACCCACTCAACCACTCACCCACTCACCCACCCACTCACCCACTCACTCACCCACTCACCCACCCACTCACTCACTCACCCACTCACCCACTCAACCACTCACCCACTCACCCACCCACTCACCCACTCACTCACCCACTCCATAACTCACTCAACCACTGACTCACCCACTCA
>NW_027615109.1:0-89400 GCF_965212315.1 Lampetra planeri | reverse complement strand
CCGTATATTCCCGAGGGCACTAGCGTTGACCCGTTTGACCACTTTCAAGAACCTGGCGGCTTCAATGTAACTGCTCTATAAATAGTCTCCATTGTACAGCGCGGGGGCAGGGGTTTCATGCCATGTGGTTAGTCAACATTTGCGTCATCATGAAACGGGCGGCTAGAGTCCTCTCGTCCCCTGGCTTGAGATGGCTGCCACCTATGGGTCAGATGATTGTCTGCCACCATTAAGCAATTGGTAATTAAATATTTATTTATTTTCCCCTTAACAGTGTAAAATTTTGGTAAAATGTTTTCAGGAAAATTAATTGTCAAGCGCAACGAGTCTGTGTGCAAAATTTCAGCTCGATTGGATCACGGGAAGTGGGTTAAAAAACTACCGAAAGATTTGCACGGTCCTAAGCAAGCACGCAAGCACGCAAGCAAGTGAACTTAATAAAAATTAACCCGTAAAAACAAAGTGTTTCACTATAAATCCTTTATATGCGTGGCGGCTAGCGTCCTCTCGTCCTCTGGCTTGAGATGGCTGCCACCTATGGGTCAGGTGATTGTCTGCCAGCATTAAGCAATTGGTGATTAAATATTTTTTCAAAATTCCCTAAACAGTGTAAAATTTTGGAAACAAATTTTCACGAAAATTGTCACGCACAACGAGTCTGTGTGCAAAATTTCAGCTCGATTGGATCACGGGAAGTGGGTTAAAAAACTACCGAAAGATTTGCACGGTCCTAAGCAAGCAAGCAAGCACGCAAGCAAGCAAGCAAGTGAACTCAATATAAAGGATTTAAAAAGTGTCTGCAGCTCGCGCTTAAACCAGAGTGCTGAAGCGATAACCGCCGTGCGGAGTTGTTATTGAACGCCCACATCTCCTGAGGAGTCATTCCCCGTCCACCCCCCCCCCCCCCTGATTCCTCGCCCATGTGATGGCCAGGGGTCGCTCCTGGAAGGAAACTCCACAGCTCAGTGGGGGGGGGGGGCCTTACACAGCGGGTAAAAGAAATATTAAATAAGTATAACCCGTAAAAACAAAGTTTTTCACTATAAATCCTTTATATGCGTGGCAGCGAACTTAATATAAAGGATTTAAAAATATATTCGCTTGTGGAGGACGCGGGGATCGATCCCGCAACCTTTGGCATGGGAAGCGAGGGCGCTACCAACTGCGCAACTCCGCCACGGCCTGTGGAGGGGTTACGCTCTGGGCTCCTACACTGTGACGTTCAGCCAAAGCCATGAATGAGTTCTATTTGAATAAATGTAAAATATTTTGTCACGCACAACGAGTCTGTGTGGAAAATGTCAGCTCGATTGGATCAAGGGAAGTGGGTTAAAAAACGACCGAAAGATTTGCACGGTCGTAAGCAAGCAAGCAAGCAAGTGAACTTAATATAAAGGATTTAAAAATTAATCTAAACACTTAAAACTGCGCCTTGCAGGAACCCGCACAGAAGATGGAAAGGTGTACATGTCACTCTCGAATGATAGCAGTCAAGTAAGTCGCTATGCCGCACCTCCGATTGGCAGGGTTGGCTATGTATGGTGTGAAAGAAGTTCAGCACACACACAGAGACCCCCAGAGACCCACAGAGACCCACAGAGACCCCCAGAGACCCCCAGAGACCCACATAGACCCCAGAGACCCCCAGAGACCGACAGAGACCCACAGAGACCCACATAGGTCCCAGAGACCCCGAGAGACCCACAGAGACCCACAGAGACCCACAGAGACCCACAGAGACCCCAGAAACCCCCAGAGACCCACAGACACTCCTTGTGACACCCATAGAAACATTTATAGAGACATCCATAGACCCCCAGAGACCCACAGAGACCCACATAGACCCACAGAGACCCACAGAAACCCACAGAGACCCACAGAGAACCCCAGAGACCCCCAGAGACCCACATAGACCCACAGAGACCCACAGAGACCCACATAGACCCACAGAGACCCACAGAGACCCACATAGACCCCCAGAGACCCCCAGAGACCCCCAGAGACCCACAGAGACCCCCAGAGACCCACAGAGACCCCCAGAGACCCCCAGAGACCCCCAGAGACCCACAGAGACCCACAGAGACCCACAGAGACCCCAGAGACCCAGAGACCCCAGAGACCCACAGAGACCCACAGAGACCCACAGAGACCCCAAGAGACTCACATAGACCCACAGAGACCCCCAGAGACCCACAGAGACCCACAGAGACCCACAGAGACCCCCAGAGACCCACAGAGACCCACATAGACCCACAGAGACCCCCAGAGACCCACATAGACCCACAGAGACCCCCAGAGACCCACAGAGACCCACAGAGACCCACAGAGACCCCCAGAGACCCACATAGACCCACATAGACCCACAGAGACCCACAGAGACCCACAGAGACCCCCAGAGACCCACATAGACCCACATAGACCCACAGAGACCCCCAGAGACCCACAGAGACCCACAGAGACCCCCAGAGACCCACAGAGACCCACAGAGACCCACATAGACCCACAGAGACCCACATAGACCCCCAGAGACCCCCAGAGACCCCCAGAGACCTACAGAGACCCCCAGAGACCCCCAGAGACGCCCAGAGACCCCCAGAGACCCACAGAGACCCCAGAGACCCCAGAGACCCACAGAGACCCACAGAGACCCACAGAGACCCCCAGAGACCCACATAGACCCACAGAGACCCACAGAGACCCCCAGAGATCCACATAGACCCACAGAGACCCCCAGAGACCCACAGAGACCCACAGAGACCCACAGAGACCCACATAGACCCCCAGAGACCCACAGAGACCCCCAGAGACCCACATAGACCCCCAGAGACCCACAGAGACCCCCAGAGACTCACAGAGACCCCCAAAGACTCACATAGACCCACAGAGACCCCCAGAGACCCCCAGAGACCCACAGCGACCCACAGAGACCCCCAGAGACCGCCAGAGACCCCCAGAGACCCCCAGAGACCCACATAGACCCACAGCGACCCACAGAGATCCACAGAGACCCACAGAGACCCACAGAGACCCCCAGAGACCCACATAGACCCACAGCGACCCACATAGACCTCCAGAGACCCACAGAGACCCACAGAGACCCCCAGAGACCCACAGAGACCCACAGAGACCCCCAGAGACCCACAGAGACCCACAGAGACCCCCAGAGACCCACAGAGACCCCCAGAGACCCACAGCGACCCAAAGAGACCCACATAGACCTCCAGACACCCACAGAGACCCACAGAGACCCCCAGAGACCCACAGAGACCCACAGAGACCCACAGAGACCTCCAGAGACCCCCAGAGACCCACAGAGACCCCCAGAGACCCCCAGAGACCCACATAGACCCACAGAGACCCACATAGACCCCAGAGACCCACATAGACCTCAGAGACCCACAGAGACCCACAGAGACCCCCAGAGACCCCCAGAGACCCCCAGAGACCCACGGAGACCCACAGAGACCCCCAGAGACCCACATAGACCCCCAGAGACCCCCAGAGACTCCCAGAGACCCACAGAGACCCACAGAGACCCCCAGAGACCCACAGAGACCCACAGAGACCCACATAGACCCCCAGAGACCGACAGAGACCCACATAGACCCCAGAGACCCACAGAGACCCACAGAGACCCCAGAGACCCACAGAGACCCACAGAGACCCCCAGAGACGCCCAGAGACCCCCAGAGACCCACAGAGACCCCAGAGACCCCAGAGACCCACAGAGACCCACAGAGACCCACAGAGACCCCCAGAGACCCACATAGACCCACAGAGACCCACAGAGACCCCCAGAGATCCACATAGACCCACAGAGACCCCCAGAGACCCACAGAGACCCACAGAGACCCACAGAGACCCACATAGACCCCCAGAGACCCACAGAGACCCCCAGAGACCCACATAGACCCCCAGAGACCCACAGAGACCCCCAGAGACTCACAGAGACCCCCAGAGACTCACATAGACCCACAGAGACCCCCAGAGACCCCCAGAGACCCACAGCGACCCACAGAGACCCCCAGAGACCGCCAGAGACCCCCAGAGACCCCCAGAGACCCACATAGACCCACAGCGACCCACAGAGATCCACAGAGACCCACAGAGACCCACAGAGACCCACAGAGACCCCCAGAGACCCACATAGACCCACAGCGACCCACATAGACCTCCAGAGACCCACAGAGACCCACAGAGACCCCCAGAGACCCACAGAGACCCACAGAGACCCCCAGAGACCCACAGAGACCCACAGAGACCCCCAGAGACCCCCAGAGACCCACAGAGACCCCCAGAGACCCACAGCGACCCAAAGAGACCCACATAGACCTCCAGACACCCACAGAGACCCACAGAGACCCCCAGAGACCCACAGAGACCCACAGAGACCCACAGAGACCTCCAGAGACCCCCAGAGACCCACAGAGACCCCCAGAGACCCCCAGAGACCCACATAGACCCACAGAGACCCACATAGACCCCAGAGACCCACATAGACCTCAGAGACCCACAGAGACCCACAGAGACCCCCAGAGACCCCCAGAGACCCCCAGAGACCCACGGAGACCCACAGAGACCCCCAGAGACCCACATAGACCCCCAGAGACCCCCAGAGACTCCCAGAGACCCACAGAGACCCACAGAGACCCCCAGAGACCCACAGAGACCCACAGAGACCCACATAGACTCCCAGAGACCGACAGAGACCCACATAGACCCCAGAGACCCACAGAGACCCACAGAGACCCCAGAGACCCACAGAGACCCACAGAGACCCACAGAGACCCCCAGAGACCCCCAGAGACCCACGGAGACCCACAGAGACCCCCAGAGACTCACATAGACCCACAGAGACCCCCAGAGACCCCCAGAGACCCACAGCGACTCACAGAGACCCCCAGAGACCGCCAGAGACCCCCAGAGACCCCCAGAGACCCACATAGACCCACAGCGACCCACAGAGATCCACAGAGACCCACAGAGACCCACAGAGACCCACAGAGACCCCCAGAGACCCACATAGACCCACAGCGACCCACATAGACCTCCAGAGACCCACAGAGACCCACAGAGACCCCCAGAGACCCACAGAGACCCACAGAGACCCCCAGAGACCCACAGAGACCCACAGAGACCCCCAGAGACCCCCAGAGACCCACAGAGACCCCCAGAGACCCACAGCGACCCAACGAGACCCACATAGACCTCCAGACACCCACAGAGACCCACAGAGACCCCCAGAGACCCACAGAGACCCACAGAGACCCACAGAGACCTCCAGAGACCCCCAGAGACCCACAGAGACCCCCAGAGACCCCCAGAGACCCACATAGACCCACAGAGACCCACATAGACCCCAGAGACCCACATAGACCTCAGAGACCCACAGAGACCCACAGAGACCCCCAGAGACCCCCAGAGACCCCCAGAGACCCACGGAGACCCACAGAGACCCCCAGAGACCCACATAGACCCCCAGAGACCCCCAGAGACTCCCAGAGACCCACAGAGACCCACAGAGACCCCCAGAGACCCACATAGACCCACAGAGACCCACATAGACTCCCAGAGACCGACAGAGACCCACATAGACCCCAGAGACCCACAGAGACCCACAGAGACCCCAGAGACCCACAGAGACCCACAGAGACCCACAGAGACCCCCAGAGACTCACAGAGACCCACAGAGACCCACATAGACCCCCATAGACCCCCAAAGACTCCCAGAGACCCACAGAGACTCACATAGACCCACAGAGACCCCCAGAGATCCACATAGACCCACAGAGACCCCCAGAGACCCACAGAGACCCACATAGACCCCCAGAGACCCACATAGACCCCCAGAGACCCCCAGAGACTCCCAGAGACCCACAGAGACCCACAGAGACCCCCAGAGACCCACAGAGACCCACAGAGACCCACATAGACTCCCAGAGACCGACAGAGACCCACATAGACCCCAGAGACCCACAGAGACCCACAGAGACCCCAGAGACCCACAGAGACCCACAGAGACCCACAGAGACCCCCAGAGACCCCCAGAGACCCACGGAGACCCACAGAGACCCCCAGAGACTCACATAGACCCACAGAGACCCCCAGAGACCCCCAGAGACCCACAGCGACTCACAGAGACCCCCAGAGACCGCCAGAGACCCCCAGAGACCCCCAGAGACCCACATAGACCCACAGCGACCCACAGAGATCCACAGAGACCCACAGAGACCCACAGAGACCCACAGAGACCCCCAGAGACCCACATAGACCCACAGCGACCCACATAGACCTCCAGAGACCCACAGAGACCCACAGAGACCCCCAGAGACCCACAGAGACCCACAGAGACCCCCAGAGACCCACAGAGACCCACAGAGACCCCCAGAGACCCCCAGAGACCCACAGAGACCCCCAGAGACCCACAGCGACCCAACGAGACCCACATAGACCTCCAGACACCCACAGAGACCCACAGAGACCCCCAGAGACCCACAGAGACCCACAGAGACCCACAGAGACCTCCAGAGACCCCCAGAGACCCACAGAGACCCCCAGAGACCCCCAGAGACCCACATAGACCCACAGAGACCCACATAGACCCCAGAGACCCACATAGACCTCAGAGACCCACAGAGACCCACAGAGACCCCCAGAGACCCCCAGAGACCCCCAGAGACCCACGGAGACCCACAGAGACCCCCAGAGACCCACATAGACCCCCAGAGACCCCCAGAGACTCCCAGAGACCCACAGAGACCCACAGAGACCCCCAGAGACCCACATAGACCCACAGAGACCCACATAGACTCCCAGAGACCGACAGAGACCCACATAGACCCCAGAGACCCACAGAGACCCACAGAGACCCCAGAGACCCACAGAGACCCACAGAGACCCACAGAGACCCCCAGAGACTCACAGAGACCCACAGAGACCCACATAGACCCCCATAGACCCCCAAAGACTCCCAGAGACCCACAGAGACTCACATAGACCCACAGAGACCCCCAGAGATCCACATAGACCCACAGAGACCCCCAGAGACCCACAGAGACCCACAGAGACCCACAGAGACCCACAGAGACACACATAGACCCCCAGAGACCCACAGAGACCCCCAGAGACCCACATAGACCCCCAGAGACCCACAGAGACCCCCAGAGACTCACAGAGACCCCCAGAGACCCACATAGACCCACAGAGACCCCCAGAGACCCCCAGAGACCCACAGCGACCCACAGAGACCCCCAGAGACCCCCAGAGACCCCCAGAGACCCCCAGAGACCCACATAGACCCACAGCGACCCACAGAGACCCCCAGAGACCCCCAGAGACCCCAGAGACCCACAGAGACCCCCAGAGACCCACAGCGACCCAAAGAGACCCACATAGACCTCCAGACACCCACAGAGACCCACAGAGACCCCCAGAGACCCACAGAGACCCACAGAGACCTCCAGAGACCCCCAGAGACCCACAGAGACCCCCAGAGACCCCCAGAGACCCACATAGACCCACATAGACCCACAGAGACCCACATAGACCCCAGAGACCCACATAGACCTCAGAGACCCACAGAGACCCACAGAGACCCCCAGAGACCCACATAGACCCCAGAGACCGACAGAGACCCACATAGACCCCAGAGACCCACAGAGACCCTCAGAGACCCCCAGAGACCCACATAGACCCACATAGACCCACAGAGACCCACATAGACCCCAGAGACCCACATAGACCTCAGAGACCCCCAGAGACCCCCAGAGACCCACGGAGACCCACAGAGACCCCCAGAGACCCACATAGACCCCCAGAGACCCCCAGAGACTCCCAGAGACCCACAGAGACCCACAGAGACCCCCAGAGACTCCCAGAGACCCACAGAGACCCACAGAGACCCACAGAGACCCCCAGAGACTCACAGAGACCCACAGAGACCCACATAGACCCCCAGAGACCCCCAAAGACTCCCAGAGACCCACAGAGACTCACATAGACCCACAGAGACCCCCAGAGATCCACATAGACCCCCAGAGACCCACAGAGACCCACAGAGACCCCAAAGACCCCAGAGACCCACAGAGACCCACAGAGACCCACAGAGACCCCCAGAGACCCACATAGACCCACAGAGACCCACAGAGACCCCCAGAGATCCACATAGACCCACAGAGACCCCCAGAGACCCACAGAGACCCCCAGAGACCCACAGCGACCCAAAGAGACCCACATAGACCTCCAGACACCCACAGAGACCCACAGAGACCCCCAGAGACCCACAGAGACCCACAGAGACCTCCAGAGACCCCCAGAGACCCACAGAGACCCCCAGAGACCCCCAGAGACCCACATAGACCCACATAGACCCACAGAGACCCACATAGACCCCAGAGACCCACATAGACCTCAGAGACCCACAGAGACCCACAGAGACCCCCAGAGACCCACATAGACCCCAGAGACCGACAGAGACCCACATAGACCCCAGAGACCCACAGAGACCCTCAGAGACCCCCAGAGACCCACATAGACCCACATAGACCCACAGAGACCCACATAGACCCCAGAGACCCACATAGACCTCAGAGACCCCCAGAGACCCCCAGAGACCCACGGAGACCCACAGAGACCCCCAGAGACCCACATAGACCCCCAGAGACCCCCAGAGACTCCCAGAGACCCACAGAGACCCACAGAGACCCCCAGAGACTCCCAGAGACCCACAGAGACCCACAGAGACCCACAGAGACCCCCAGAGACTCACAGAGACCCACAGAGACCCACATAGACCCCCAGAGACCCCCAAAGACTCCCAGAGACCCACAGAGACTCACATAGACCCACAGAGACCCCCAGAGATCCACATAGACCCCCAGAGACCCACAGAGACCCACAGAGACCCCAAAGACCCCAGAGACCCACAGAGACCCACAGAGACCCACAGAGACCCCCAGAGACCCACATAGACCCACAGAGACCCACAGAGACCCCCAGAGATCCACATAGACCCACAGAGACCCCCAGAGACCCACAGAGACCCACAGAGACCCACAGAGACCCCCAGAGACCCACAGAGACCCCCAGAGATCCACATAGACCCCCAGAGACCCACAGAGACCCCCAGAGACTCACAGAGACCCCCAGAGACTCCCAGAGACCCACAGAGACCCACAGAGACCCACAGAGACCCCCAGAGACTCACAGAGACCCACAGAGACCCACATAGACCCCCAGAGACCCCCAAAGACTCCCAGAGACCCACAGAGACTCACATAGACCCACAGAGACCCCCAGAGATCCACATAGACCCCCAGAGACCCACAGAGACCCACAGAAAACCCAGAGACGCCAGAGACCCACAGAGACCCACAGAGACCCACAGAGACCCCCAGAGACCCACATAGACCCACAGAGACCCACAGAGACCCCCAGAGATCCACATAGACCCACAGAGACCCCCAGAGACCCACAGAGACCCACAGAGACCCACAGAGACCCACATAGACCCCCAGAGACCCACAGAGACCCCCAGAGACCCACATAGACCCCCAGAGACCCACAGAGACCCCCAGAGACTCACAGAGACCCCCAGAGACTCACATAGACCCACAGAGACCCCCAGAGACCCCCAGAGACCCACAGCGACCCACAGAGATCCCCAGAGACCGCCAGAGACCCCCAGAGACCCCCAGAGACCCACATAGACCCACAGCGACCCACAGAGATCCACAGAGACCCACAGAGACCCACAGAGACCCCCAGAGACCCACATAGACCCCCAGAGACCCCCAGAGACTCCCAGAGACCCACAAAGACCCACAGAGACCCCCAGAGACCCACAGAGACCCACAGAGACCCACATAGACTCCCAGAGACCGACAGAGACCCACATAGACCCCAGAGACCCACAGAGACCCACAGAGACCCCAGAGACCCACAGAGACCCACAGAGACCCACAGAGACCCCCAGAGACCCCCAGAGACCCACGGAGACCCACAGAGACCCCCAGAGACTCACATAGACCCACAGAGACCCCCAGAGACCCCCAGAGACCCACAGCGACTCACAGAGACCCCCAGAGACCGCCAGAGACCCCCAGAGACCCCCAGAGACCCACATAGACCCACAGCGACCCACAGAGATCCACAGAGACCCACAGAGACCCACAGAGACCCACAGAGACCCCCAGAGACCCACATAGACCCACAGCGACCCACATAGACCTCCAGAGACCCACAGAGACCCACAGAGACCCCCAGAGACCCACAGAGACCCACAGAGACCCCCAGAGACCCACAGAGACCCACAGAGACCCCCAGAGACCCCCAGAGACCCACAGAGACCCCCAGAGACCCACAGCGACCCAACGAGACCCACATAGACCTCCAGACACCCACAGAGACCCACAGAGACCCCCAGAGACCCACAGAGACCCACAGAGACCTCCAGAGACCCCCAGAGACCCACAGAGACCCCCAGAGACCCCCAGAGACCCACATAGACCCACAGAGACCCACATAGACCCCAGAGACCCACATAGACCTCAGAGACCCACAGAGACCCACAGAGACCCCCAGAGACCCCCAGAGACCCCCAGAGACCCACGGAGACCCACAGAGACCCCCAGAGACCCACATAGACCCCCAGAGACCCCCAGAGACTCCCAGAGACCCACAGAGACCCACAGAGACCCCCAGAGACCCACATAGACCCACAGAGACCCACATAGACTCCCAGAGACCGACAGAGACCCACATAGACCCCAGAGACCCACAGAGACCCACAGAGACCCCAGAGACCCACAGAGACCCACAGAGACCCACAGAGACCCCCAGAGACCCCCAGAGACCCACGGAGACCCACAGAGACCCCCAGAGACCCACATAGACCCCCAGAGACTCCCAGAGACCCACAGAGACCCACAGAGACCCACAGAGACCCCCAGAGACTCACAGAGACCCACAGAGACCCACATAGACCCCCATAGACCCCCAAAGACTCCCAGAGACCCACAGAGACTCACATAGACCCACAGAGACCCCCAGAGATCCACATAGACCCACAGAGACCCCCAGAGACCCACAGAGACCCACAGAGACCCACAGAGACCCACAGAGACACACATAGACCCCCAGAGACCCACAGAGACCCCCAGAGACCCACAGAGACCCCCAGAGACTCACAGAGACCCCCAGAGACCCACATAGACCCACAGAGACCCCCAGAGACCCCCAGAGACCCACAGCGACCCACAGAGACCCCCAGAGACCCCCAGAGACCCCCAGAGACCCCCAGAGACCCACATAGACCCACAGCGACCCACAGAGACCCCCAGAGACCCCCAGAGACCCCCAGAGACCCACAGAGACCCCCAGAGACCCACAGCGACCCAAAGAGACCCACATAGACCTCCAGACACCCACAGAGACCCACAGAGACCCCCAGAGACCCACAGAGACCCACAGAGACCTCCAGAGACCCCCAGAGACCCACAGAGACCCCCAGAGACCCCCAGAGACCCACATAGACCCACATAGACCCACAGAGACCCACATAGACCCCAGAGACCCACATAGACCTCAGAGACCCACAGAGACCCACAGAGACCCCCAGAGACCCACATAGACCCCAGAGACCGACAGAGACCCACATAGACCCCAGAGACCCACAGAGACCCTCAGAGACCCCCAGAGACCCACATAGACCCACATAGACCCACAGAGACCCACATAGACCCCAGAGACCCACATAGACCTCAGAGACCCCCAGAGACCCCCAGAGACCCACGGAGACCCACAGAGACCCCCAGAGACCCACATAGACCCCCAGAGACCCCCAGAGACTCCCAGAGACCCACAGAGACCCACAGAGACCCCCAGAGACTCCCAGAGACCCACAGAGACCCACAGAGACCCACAGAGACCCCCAGAGACTCACAGAGACCCACAGAGACCCACATAGACCCCCAGAGACCCCCAAAGACTCCCAGAGACCCACAGAGACTCACATAGACCCACAGAGACCCCCAGAGATCCACATAGACCCCCAGAGACCCACAGAGACCCACAGAGACCCCAAAGACCCCAGAGACCCACAGAGACCCACAGAGACCCACAGAGACCCCCAGAGACCCACATAGACCCACAGAGACCCACAGAGACCCCCAGAGATCCACATAGACCCACAGAGACCCCCAGAGACCCACAGAGACCCACAGAGACCCACAGAGACCCACATAGACCCCCAGAGACCCACAGAGACCCCCAGAGACCCACATAGACCCCCAGAGACCCACAGAGACCCCCAGAGACTCACAGAGACCCCCAGAGACTCCCAGAGACCCACAGAGACCCACAGAGACCCACAGAGACCCCCAGAGACTCACAGAGACCCACAGAGACCCACATAGACCCCCAGAGACCCCCAAAGACTCCCAGAGACCCACAGCGACTCACAGAGACCCCCAGAGACCGCCAGAGACCCCCAGAGACCCCCAGAGACCCACATAGACCCACAGCGACCCACAGAGATCCACAGAGACCCACAGAGACCCACAGAGACCCACAGAGACCCACATAGACCCACAGCGACCCACATAGACCTCCAGAGACCCACAGAGACCCACAGAGACCCCCAGAGACCCACAGAGACCCACAGAGACCCCCAGAGACCCACAGAGACCCACAGAGACCCCCAGAGACCCCCAGAGACCCACAGAGACCCCCAGAGACCCACAGCGACCCAACGAGACCCACATAGACCTCCAGACACCCACAGAGACCCACAGAGACCCCCAGAGACCCACAGAGACCCACAGAGACCTCCAGAGACCCCCAGAGACCCACAGAGACCCCCAGAGACCCCCAGAGACCCACATAGACCCACAGAGACCCACATAGACCCCAGAGACCCACATAGACCTCAGAGACCCACAGAGACCCACAGAGACCCCCAGAGACCCCCAGAGACCCCCAGAGACCCACGGAGACCCACAGAGACCCCCAGAGACCCACATAGACCCCCAGAGACCCCCAGAGACTCCCAGAGACCCACAGAGACCCACAGAGACCCCCAGAGACCCACATAGACCCACAGAGACCCACATAGACTCCCAGAGACCGACAGAGACCCACATAGACCCCAGAGACCCACAGAGACCCACAGAGACCCCAGAGACCCACAGAGACCCACAGAGACCCACAGAGACCCCCAGAGACCCCCAGAGACCCACGGAGACCCACAGAGACCCCCAGAGACCCACATAGACCCCCAGAGACTCCCAGAGACCCACAGAGACCCACAGAGACCCACAGAGACCCCCAGAGACTCACAGAGACCCACAGAGACCCACATAGACCCCCATAGACCCCCAAAGACTCCCAGAGACCCACAGAGACTCACATAGACCCACAGAGACCCCCAGAGATCCACATAGACCCACAGAGACCCCCAGAGACCCACAGAGACCCACAGAGACCCACAGAGACCCACAGAGACACACATAGACCCCCAGAGACCCACAGAGACCCCCAGAGACCCACATAGACCCCCAGAGACCCACAGAGACCCCCAGAGACTCACAGAGACCCCCAGAGACCCACATAGACCCACAGAGACCCCCAGAGACCCCCAGAGACCCACAGCGACCCACAGAGACCCCCAGAGACCCCCAGAGACCCCCAGAGACCCCCAGAGACCCACATAGACCCACAGCGACCCACAGAGACCCCCAGAGACCCCCAGAGACCCCCAGAGACCCACAGAGACCCCCAGAGACCCACAGCGACCCAAAGAGACCCACATAGACCTCCAGACACCCACAGAGACCCACAGAGACCCCCAGAGACCCACAGAGACCCACAGAGACCTCCAGAGACCCCCAGAGACCCACAGAGACCCCCAGAGACCCCCAGAGACCCACATAGACCCACATAGACCCACAGAGACCCACATAGACCCCAGAGACCCACATAGACCTCAGAGACCCACAGAGACCCACAGAGACCCCCAGAGACCCACATAGACCCCAGAGACCGACAGAGACCCACATAGACCCCAGAGACCCACAGAGACCCTCAGAGACCCCCAGAGACCCACATAGACCCACATAGACCCACAGAGACCCACATAGACCCCAGAGACCCACATAGACCTCAGAGACCCCCAGAGACCCCCAGAGACCCACGGAGACCCACAGAGACCCCCAGAGACCCACATAGACCCCCAGAGACCCCCAGAGACTCCCAGAGACCCACAGAGACCCACAGAGACCCCCAGAGACTCCCAGAGACCCACAGAGACCCACAGAGACCCACAGAGACCCCCAGAGACTCACAGAGACCCACAGAGACCCACATAGACCCCCAGAGACCCCCAAAGACTCCCAGAGACCCACAGAGACTCACATAGACCCACAGAGACCCCCAGAGATCCACATAGACCCCCAGAGACCCACAGAGACCCACAGAGACCCCAAAGACCCCAGAGACCCACAGAGACCCACAGAGACCCACAGAGACCCCCAGAGACCCACATAGACCCACAGAGACCCACAGAGACCCCCAGAGATCCACATAGACCCACAGAGACCCCCAGAGACCCACAGAGACCCACAGAGACCCACAGAGACCCACATAGACCCCCAGAGACCCACAGAGACCCCCAGAGACCCACATAGACCCCCAGAGACCCACAGAGACCCCCAGAGACTCACAGAGACCCCCAGAGACTCCCAGAGACCCACAGAGACCCACAGAGACCCACAGAGACCCCCAGAGACTCACAGAGACCCACAGAGACCCACATAGACCCCCAGAGACCCCCAAAGACTCCCAGAGACCCACAGAGACTCACATAGACCCACAGAGACCCCCAGAGATCCACATAGACCCCCAGAGACCCACAGAGACCCACAGAGACCCCAGAGACGCCAGAGACCCACAGAGACCCACAGAGACCCACAGAGACCCCCAGAGACCCACATAGACCCACAGAGACCCACAGAGACCCCCAGAGATCCACATAGACCCACAGAGACCCCCAGAGACCCACAGAGACCCACAGAGACCCACAGAGACCCACATAGACCCCCAGAGACCCACAGAGACCCCCAGAGACCCACATAGACCCCCAGAGACCCACAGAGACCCCCAGAGACTCACAGAGACCCCCAGAGACTCACATAGACCCACAGAGACCCCCAGAGACCCCCAGAGACCCACAGCGACCCACAGAGATCCCCAGAGACCGCCAGAGACCCCCAGAGACCCCCAGAGACCCACATAGACCCACAGCGACCCACAGAGATCCACAGAGACCCACAGAGACCCACAGAGACCCACAGAGACCCCCAGAGACCCACATAGACCCACAGCGACCCACATAGACCTCCAGAGACCCACAGAGACCCACAGAGACCCCCAGAGACCCACAGAGACCCACAGATACCCCCAGAGACCCCCAGAGACCCACAGAGACCCCCAGAGACCCACAGCGACCCAAAGAGACCCACATAGACCTCCAGACACCCACAGAGACCCACAGAGACCCCCAGAGACCCACAGAGACCCACAGAGACCTCCAGAGACCCCCAGAGCCCCACAGAGACCCCCAGAGACCCCCAGAGACCCACATAGACCCACAGAGACCCACATAGACCCCAGAGACCCACATAGACTATCAGAGACCCACAGAGACCCACAGAGACCCACAGAGACCCCAAGAGACCCCCAGAGACCCACGGAGACCCACAGAGACCCCCAGAGACCCACATAGACCCCCAGAGACCCCCAGAGACTCCCAGAGACCCACAGAGACCCACAGAGACCCCCAGAGACCCACAGAGACCCACAGAGACCCACATAGACCCCCAGAGACCGACAGAGACCCACATAGACCCCAGAGACCCACAGAGACCCACAGAGACCCCAGAGACCCACAGAGACCCACAGAGACCCACAGAGACCCCCAGAGACCCCCAGAGACCCACGGAGACCCACAGAGACCCCCAGAGACCCACATAGACCCCCAGAGACCCCCAGAAACTCCCAGAGACCCACAGAGACCCACAGAGACCCACAGAGACCCCCAGAGACTCACAGAGACCCACAGAGACCCACATAGACCCCCATAGACCCCCAAAGACTCCCAGAGACCCACAGAGACTCACATAGACCCACAGAGACCCCCAGAGATCCACATAGACCCACAGAGACCCCCAGAGACCCACAGAGACCCACAGAGACCCACAGAGACCCACAGAGACACACATAGACCCCCAGAGACCCACAGAGACCCCCAGAGACCCACAAAGACCCCCAGAGACCCACAGAGACCCCCAGAGACTCACAGAGACCCCCAGAGACCCACATAGACCCACAGAGACCCCCAGAGACCCCCAGAGACCCACAGCGACCCACAGAGACCCCCAGAGACCCCCAGAGACCCCCAGAGACCCCCAGAGACCCACATAGACCCACAGCGACCCACAGAGACCCACAGAGACCCCCAGAGACCCCCAGAGACCCCCAGAGACCCACAGAGACCCCCAGAGACCCACAGCGACCCAAAGAGACCCACATAGACCTCCAGACACCCACAGAGACCCACAGAGACCCACAGCGACCCACAGAGACCCACAGAGACCCCCAGAGACCCCCAGAGACCCACAGAGACCCCCAGAGACCCACAGCGACCCAAAGAGACCCACATAGACCTCCAGACACCCACAGAGACCCACAGAGACCCCCAGAGACCCACAGAGACCCACAGAGACCTCCAGAGACCCCCAGAGACCCACAGAGACCCCCAGAGACCCCCAGAGACCCACATAGACCCACATAGACCCACAGAGACCCACATAGACCCCAGAGACCCACATAGACCTCAGAGACCCACAGAGACCCACAGAGACCCCCAGAGACCCACATAGACCCCAGAGACCGACAGAGACCCACATAGACCCCAGAGACCCACAGAGACCCCCAGAGACCCCCAGAGACCCACATAGACCCACATAGACCTACAGAGACCCACATAGACCCCAGAGACCCACATAGACCTCAGAGACCCCCAGAGACCCCCAGAGACCCACGGAGACCCACAGAGACCCCCAGAGACCCACATAGACCCCCAGAGACCCCCAGAGACTCCCAGAGACCCACAGAGACCCACATAGACCCCCAGAGACCCACAGAGACCCACATAGACCCCCAGAGACTCACAGAGACCCCCAGAGACTCACATAGACCCACAGAGACCCCCAGAGACCCCCAGAGACCCACAGCGACCCACAGAGATCCCCAGAGACCGCCAGAGACCCCCAGAGACCCCCAGAGACCCACATAGACCCACAGCGACCCACAGAGATCCACAGAGACCCACAGAGACCCACAGAGACCCACAGAGACCCCCAGAGACCCACATAGACCCACAGCGACCCACATAGACCTCCAGAGACCCACAGAGACCCACAGAGACCCCCAGAGACCCACAGAGACCCACAGAGACCCCCAGAGACCCACAGAGACCCCCAGAGACCCCCAGAGACCCACAGAGACCCCCAGAGACCCACAGAGACCTCCAGACACCCACAGAGACCCACAGAGACCCCCAGAAACCCACAGAGACCCACAGAGACCTCCAGAGACCCCCAGAGACCCACAGAGACCCCCAGAGACCCCCAGAGACCCACATAGACCCACAGAGACCCACATAGACCCCAGAGACCCACATAGACTATCAGAGACCCACAGAGACCCACAGAGACCCCCAGAGACCCCAAGAGACCCCCAGAGACCCACGGAGACCCACAGAGACCCCCAGAGACCCACATAGACCCCCAGAGACCGACAGAGACCCACATAGACCCCAGAGACCCACAGAGACCCACAGAGACCCCAGAGACCCACAGAGACCCACAGAGACCCACAGAGACCCCCAGAGACCCCCAGAGACCCACGGAGACCCACAGAGACCCCCAGAGACCCACATAGACCCCCAGAGACCCCCAGAGACTCCCAGAGACCCACAGAGACCCACAGAGACCCACAGAGACCCCCAGAGACTCACAGAGACCCACAGAGACCCACATAGACCCCCATAGACCCCCAAAGACTCCCAGAGACCCACAGAGACTCACATAGACCCACAGAGACCCCCAGAGATCCACATAGACCCACAGAGACCCCCAGAGACCCACAGAGACCCACAGAGACCCACAGAGACACACATAGACCCCCAGAGACTCCCAGAGACCCACAGAGACCCACAGAGACCCCCAGAGACCCACAGAGACCCACATAGACCCCCAGAGACTCACAGAGACCCCCAGAGACTCACATAGACCCACAGAGACCCCCAGAGACCCCCAGAGACCCACAGCGACCCACAGAGATCCCCAGAGACCGCCAGAGACCCCCAGAGACCCCCAGAGACCCACATAGACCCACAGCGACCCACAGAGATCCACAGAGACCCACAGAGACCCACAGAGACCCACAGAGACCCCCAGAGACCCACATAGACCCACAGCGACCCACATAGACCTCCAGAGACCCACAGAGACCCACAGAGACCCCCAGAGACCCACAGAGACCCACAGAGACCCCCAGAGACCCACAGAGACCCCCAGAGACCCCCAGAGACCCACAGAGACCCCCAGAGACCCACAGAGACCTCCAGACACCCACAGAGACCCACAGAGACCCCCAGAGACCCACAGAGACCCACAGAGACCTCCAGAGACCCCCAGAGACCCACAGAGACCCCCAGAGACCCCCAGAGACCCACATAGACCCACAGAGACCCACATAGACCCCAGAGACCCACATAGACTATCAGAGACCCACAGAGACCCACAGAGACCCCCAGAGACCCCAAGAGACCCCCAGAGACCCACGGAGACCCACAGAGACCCCCAGAGACCCACATAGACCCCCAGAGACCCCCAGAGACTCCCAGAGACCCACAGAGACCCACAGAGACCCCCAGAGACCCACAGAGACCCACAGAGACCCACATAGACCCCCAGAGACCGACAGAGACCCACATAGACCCCAGAGACCCACAGAGACCCACAGAGACCCCAGAGACCCACAGAGACCCACAGAGACCCACAGAGACCCCCAGAGACCCCCAGAGACCCACGGAGACCCACAGAGACCCCCAGAGACCCACATAGACCCCCAGAGACCCCCAGAGACTCCCAGAGACCCACAGAGACCCACAGAGACCCACAGAGACCCCCAGAGACTCACAGAGACCCACAGAGACCCACATAGACCCCCATAGACCCCCAAAGACTCCCAGAGACCCACAGAGACTCACATAGACCCACAGAGACCCCCAGAGATCCACATAGACCCACAGAGACCCCCAGAGACCCACAGAGACCCACAGAGACCCACAGAGACCCACAGAGACACACATAGACCCCCAGAGACCCACAGAGACCCCCAGAGACCCACAAAGACCCCCAGAGACCCACAGAGACCCCCAGAGACTCACAGAGACCCCCAGAGACCCACATAGACCCACAGAGACCCCCAGAGACCCCCAGAGACCCACAGCGACCCACAGAGACCCCCAGAGACCCCCAGAGACCCCCAGAGACCCCCAGAGACCCACATAGACCCACAGCGACCCACAGAGACCCACAGAGACCCCCAGAGACCCCCAGAGACCCCCAGAGACCCACAGAGACCCCCAGAGACCCACAGCGACCCAAAGAGACCCACATAGACCTCCAGACACCCACAGAGACCCACAGAGACCCACAGCGACCCACAGAGACCCACAGAGACCCCCAGAGACCCCCAGAGACCCCCAGAGACCCACAGAGACCCCCAGAGACCCACAGCGACCCAAAGAGACCCACATAGACCTCCAGACACCCACAGAGACCCACAGAGACCCCCAGAGACCCACAGAGACCCACAGAGACCTCCAGAGACCCCCAGAGACCCACAGAGACCCCCAGAGACCCCCAGAGACCCACATAGACCCACATAGACCCACAGAGACCCACATAGACCCCAGAGACCCACATAGACCTCAGAGACCCACAGAGACCCACAGAGACCCCCAGAGACCCACATAGACCCCAGAGACCGACAGAGACCCACATAGACCCCAGAGACCCACAGAGACCCCCAGAGACCCCCAGAGACCCACATAGACCCACATAGACCCACAGAGACCCACATAGACCCCAGAGACCCACATAGACCTCAGAGACCCCCAGAGACCCCCAGAGACCCACGGAGACCCACAGAGACCCCCAGAGACCCACATAGACCCCCAGAGACCCCCAGAGACTCCCAGAGACCCACAGAGACCCACAGAGACCCACAGAGACCCCCAGAGACCCACAGAGACCCACAGAGACCCCCAGAGACCCCCAGAGACCCCCAGAGACCCACGGAGACCCACAGAGACCCCCAGAGACCCACATAGACCCCCAGAGACCCCCAGAGACTCCCAGAGACCCACAGAGACCCACAGAGACCCCCAGAGACCCACAGAGACCCACAGAGACCCACATAGACCCCCAGAGACCGACAGAGACCCACATAGACCCCAGAGACCCACAGAGACCCACAGAGACCCCAGAGACCCACAGAGACCCACAGAGACCCACAGAGACCCCCAGAGACCCCCAGAGACCCACGGAGACCCACAGAGACCCCCAGAGACCCACATAGACCCCCAGAGACCCCCAGAGACTCCCAGAGACCCACAGAGACCCACAGAGACGCACAGAGACCCCCAGAGACTCACAGAGACCCACAGAGACCCACATAGACCCCCATAGACCCCCAAAGACTCCCAGAGACCCACAGAGACTCACATAGACCCACAGAGACCCCCAGAGATCCACATAGACCCACAGAGACCCCCAGAGACCCACAGAGACCCACAGAGACCCACAGAGACCCACAGAGACACACATAGACCCCCAGAGACCCACAGAGACCCCCAGAGACCCACATAGACCCCCAGAGACCCACAGAGACCCCCAGAGACCCCCAGAGACCCCCAGAGACCCACGGAGACCCACAGAGACCCCCAGAGACCCACATAGACCCCCAGAGACCCCCAGAGACTCCCAGAGACCCACAGAGACCCACAGAGACCCCCAGAGACCCACAGAGACCCACAGAGACCCACATAGACCCCCAGAGACCGACAGAGACCCACATAGACCCCAGAGACCCACAGAGACCCACAGAGACCCCAGAGACCCACAGAGACCCACAGAGACCCACAGAGACCCACAGAGACCCCCAGAGACCCACGGAGACCCACAGAGACCCCCAGAGACCCACATAGACCCCCAGAGACCCCCAGAGACTCCCAGAGACCTACAGAGACCCACAGAGACCCACAGAGACCCCCAGAGACTCACAGAGACCCACAGAGA
Source organism: Lampetra planeri (assembly GCF_965212315.1). Lineage (NCBI taxonomy): Eukaryota > Metazoa > Chordata > Hyperoartia > Petromyzontiformes > Petromyzontidae > Lampetra > Lampetra planeri. The sequence goes on along the minus strand of NW_027615109.1, from coordinate 67,975 downwards.
CCCACATAGACCCCCATAGACCCCCAAAGACTCCCAGAGACCCACAGAGACTCACATAGACCCACAGAGACCCCCAGAGATCCACATAGACCCACAGAGACCCCCAGAGACCCACAGAGACCCACAGAGACCCACAGAGACACACATAGACCCCCAGAGACCCACAGAGACCCCCAGAGACCCACATAGACCCCCAGAGACCCACAGAGACCCCCAGAGACTCACAGAGACCCCCAGAGACCCACATAGACCCACAGAGACCCCCAGAGACCCCCAGAGACCCACAGCGACCCACAGAGACCCCCAGAGACCCCCAGAGACCCCCAGAGACCCCCAGAGACCCACAGCGACCCACAGAGACCCACAGAGACCCCCAGAGACCCCCAGAGACCCCCAGAGACCCACAGAGACCCCCAGAGACCCACAGCGACCCAAAGAGACCCACATAGACCTCCAGACACCCACAGAGACCCACAGCGACCCACAGAGACCCACAGAGACCCCCAGAGACCCCCAGAGACCCCCAGAGACCCACAGAGACCCCCAGAGACCCACAGCGACCCAAAGAGACCCACATAGACCTCCAGACACCCACAGAGACCCACAGAGACCCCCAGAGACCCCCAGAGACCCACAGAGACCCACAGAGACCCACAGAGACCCACAGAGACACACATAGACCCCCAGAGACCCACAGAGACCCCCAGAGACCCACATAGACCCCCAGAGACCCACAGAGACCCCCAGAGACTCACAGAGACCCCCAGAGACCCACATAGACCCACAGAGACCCCCAGAGACCCCCAGAGACCCACAGCGACCCACAGAGACCCCCAGAGACCCCCAGAGACCCCCAGAGACCCCCAGAGACCCACATAGACCCACAGCGACCCACAGAGACCCACAGAGACCCCCAGAGACCCCCAGAGACCCCCAGAGACCCACAGAGACCCCCAGAGACCCACAGCGACCCAAAGAGACCCACATAGACCTCCAGACACCCACAGAGACCCACAGAGACCCACAGCGACCCACAGAGACCCACAGAGACCCCCAGAGACCTCCAGAGACCCCCAGAGACCCACAGAGACCCCCAGAGACCCCCAGAGACCCACATAGACCCACATAGACCCACAGAGACCCACATAGACCCCAGAGACCCACATAGACCTCAGAGACCCACAGAGACCCACAGAGACCCCCAGAGACCCACATAGACCCCAGAGACCGACAGAGACCCACATAGACCCCAGAGACCCACAGAGACCCCCAGAGACCCCCAGAGACCCACATAGACCCACATAGACCCACAGAGACCCACATAGACCCCAGAGACCCACATAGACCTCAGAGACCCCCAGAGACCCCCAGAGACCCACGGAGACCCACAGAGACCCCCAGAGACCCACATAGACCCCCAGAGACCCCCAGAGACCCCCAGAGACCCACATAGACCCACATAGACCCACAGAGACCCACATAGACCCCAGAGACCCACGGAGACCCACAGAGACCCCCAGAGACCCACATAGACCCCCAGAGACCCCCAGAGACTCCCAGAGACCCACAGAGACCCACAGAGACCCACAGAGACCCCCAGAGACCCACAGAGACCCACAGAGACCCACATAGACCCCCAGAGACCCCCAAAGACTCCCAGAAACCCACAGAGACTCACATAGACCCCAGAGACCCACAGAGACCCACAGAGACCCACATAGACCCCCAGAGACCCACAGAGACCCACATAGACCCCTAGAGACCCCCAGAGACCCCCAGAGACCCACAGAGACCCACAGACACCCACAGAGACCCACAGAGACCCCTACAGAGACCCCTACGGAGACCCCGACAGAGACCCCCAGAGACCCACAGAGACCCACAGAGACACACATAGACCCCCAGAGACCCACATAGACCCCCAGAGACCCACAGAGACCCACAGAGACCCACATAGACCCCTAGAGACCCCCATAGACTCCCAGAGACCCACAGAGACCCACAGAGAGCCACAGAGACCCACAGAGACCCACATAGACCCCCAAAGACCCACAGAGACCTACAGAGACCCACATAGACCCCTAGAGACCCCCAGAGACCCCCAGAGACCCACAGAGACCCACATAGACCCCAGAGACCCCCAGAGACCCACAGAGACCCACAGAGACCCACAGATTGGCACGGTTGTGCTCCGTACTGTGTCAATCCCGGTTTCGCTAACTCCACGAGTGACCGCTCGTCTTGCCGTGACAGACCAAGAGCTATGGCAATCGGCAGCATCTGCTCAATGAGAAACGGCAGCAGCTCAGTGAAGACGTCGGACGGAACGCCGCGTGTCTCCTGGATGAGCTCGACAGCAGGGGCCTCATCTCGCGGGGAGACTACAGCGACGCTAAACTGATCGCGAGCGGTCAAGAATCCGTCGCCTCTCTGATCGAGGTCTTCCTCACCGCCGGCGAGATGGCGTGCCAGAAGTTCCTGGACACCCTTTACGCCGTGAGAGACAAGTACCAGCACATGGAGGGGTTTTTCAACGAGCTTGGTAAGAAGTTACGGGGAGGGAGAAACACGTATTTGATCCCCTGCTGATGTTGTACGTTTGCCCCCGCTGACGGAGAAATGATCAGTCTGTAATTGTAATGGTAGGTTTATTTGAACAGTGAGAATTCTAGATTTGAAGCTTTCGCGACTGCAAGGATTCATATTTTTAGGTTTTTTCGGTAAAGTCACGTAGGTAAAAAAATTTAAATTAATGAAAGTAAAAAAAAAAAAAAAAAAATTCTTTTATTTTACTTTCATTAATTTTAATGAATTTTAATTAAAGTAAAATAAAATAAAAATATTTTTTTCTTTTATTTTACTTTCATTAATTTACATTTTTTACCTACGTGACTTTACCGAAAAAACCTAAGAATGTGAACAGTGAGAGACAGAATATCAACATAAAAATCCAGCCTTGTGTAGAAGTTAAATTCCAAAAGACCAGCCCTTAAATGCAAGTTAAGGGGGGAGAGGGGGGAGGCGCTTACTCCCCTCCAAACACTCTCCTACCTCTCCCCTCCCATCTCACTCTACTCATCTCCACGCACTCACTTGATGCAGTCAATTTTAGCTGTGACGGTCCCACCTGATGACGGAGACTTGCGTTGCCTCCGAAACGTCGTGATTTATAATTTTATTTCTATGATTTTCATTTCTTTACCTACTTGACTTTACCGAAAAAGCCTAACAGTACAACTGATGACATTGTCCCAGAGGTCGCAAACGGGTTTTGATTCCTTACCCGTACCCGTACCCGGCCGCACCAGGTCGCAATCGGGTACCCGTACCCGTACCCGGCCGTACCCGTACCCTACCCGTACCCGGCCAGGTACGGGTAGGGTACGGGTATCGGGTACCTGATTGCGACCTCTGGGATGAAGCCATGTTGCAGGCGCGGGTGGGTTGATTCTAGGAACTTGAATTGTGAGAAGAGACAAGACGTTGGGAGATGAGTGACACAAGGTGACTCACCAGTAACTCACGGCCTACCCGTACCCGGCCGCACCAGGGTCGCAAACGGCTACCCGTACCCGGCCAGGTACGGGTAGCCGGGTAACGGGTAGGGTACGGGTATCGGGTACCCGGTTGCGACCTCTGCATAGTCCTATAACCGTGTTGTAATCTACATACTGCTTTCCTGCTTGTGGTTGTTGTTTGACTTACATCCCACTGGGATTTTTGCACACAGCGTTGGTGTACACGGTGTTTTTTCTGCAATATTTAGCTGTCTTTTCTTAGATTTTCTGTTTGCACTCAGTCACACATAGTCACTACAAGATGTTTTTTGTTCATGTTTTTGTTTTTTGTTTGTTGCGGTTGCACCCGATTCAAGAGCCGAGTGGCTCACAGGGCTATACCTAATACATGAACTTGAATGAACTTGAAAACTTGAAACTGCTGCTCCTACAGACCAGCTGTCCATCGTGGCCGTCGAGGGGACATCTCAGAGGCACATCCGGAAGAAGAAGCCTCGTCTCAAGGAGTGGATCAGCAAGGACCCAGACTCTCTGCTGGATAAGATGCTCCACAATAGGCTCATAACAACCATTGATTTTGAGAGAATCAAGAGAAAGCCTGGCGCTTTAGAGTGCGCAGGCTCGCTCCTTGATTTGGTTCTTGACGGCGGCGAAGAGAAGTGTGAACAACTTCTGTCCATCCTTAGAGGCATGCCAAATTACCCGCGGGTTGATCAGTGGCTACAACGCCTTGGTATGTATCGCTGTGTCCAAGTTCCTCTTGCTAACATTTTCACCCCACTCCGCACCCTTCCCAACCTTCAAGATGTGATCGATTATTGTGATTGACGGGTTGTGATTCAGTTCGTGAACATTTTTGTTGTTATTATCGCGGGTTAGATCATGTCCCTGTAGAGATGTTGACTACCTCGCCTGGTCTACAGGATGTCGTGGGTTAGATCATGTCCCTGTAGAGATGTTGACTACCTCGCCTGGTCTACAGGATGTCGTGGGTTAGATCTTGTCCCTGTAGAGATGTTGACTACCTCGCCTGGTCTACAGGATGTCGTGGGTTAGATCTTGTCCCTGTAGAGATGTTGACTACCTCGCCTGGTATACAGGATGTCGTGGGTTAGATCTTGTCCCTGTAGAGATGATGACTGCCTCGCCTGGTCTACAGGATGTCGTGGGTTAGATCTTGTCCCTGTAGAGATGTTAACTACCTCGCCTGGTCTACAGGATGTCGTGGGTTAGATCATGTCCCTGTAGAGATGTTAACTACCTCGCCTGGTCTACAGGATGTCGTGGGTTAGATCTTGTCCCTGTAGAGATGATGACTACCTCGCCTGGTCTACAGGATGTCGTGTGTTAGATCATGTCCCTGTAGAGATGTTGACTACCTCGCCTGGTCTACAGGATGTCGTGTGTTAGATCATGTCCCTGTAGAGATGTTAACTACCTCGCCTGGTCTACAGGATGTCGCGGGTTAGATTGTCCCTGTAGAGATGTTGACTACCTCGCCTGGTCTACAGGATGTCGTGGGTTAGATCATGTCCCTGTAGAGATGATGACTACCTCGCCTGGTCTACAGGATGTCGTGGGTTAGATCATGTCCCTGTAGAGATGTTAACTACCTCGCCTGGTCTACAGGATGTCGCGGGTTAGATCATGTCCCTGTGGAGATGTTGACTACCTCGCCTGGTCTACAGGATGTCGCGGGTTAGATCATGTCCCTGTAGAGATGTTGACTACCTCGCCTGGTCTACAGGATTTCGTGTGTTAGATCATGTCCCTGTAGAGATGATGACTACCTCGCCTGGTCTACAGGATGTCGTGGGTTAGATCATGTCCCTGTAGAGATGTTGACTACCTCGCCTGGTCTACAGGATGTCGTGGGTTAGATCATGTTCCTGTAGAGATGTTAACTACCTCGCCTGGTCTACAGGATGTCGTGGGTTAGATCATGTCCCTGTAGAGATGTTGACTACCTCGCCTGGTCTACAGGATGTCGTGGGTTAGATGATGTCCCTGTAGAGATGTTGACTACCTCGCCTGGTCTACAGGATGTCGTGGGTTAGATCATGTCCCTGTAGAGATGCAAGCCGAATCGATCATCGAGGTGAGAGTTCACGTGGATTTATTTTGCGTGATAAGAAGCGTTCACACTTACGTGGATTCTTTTCTCCGGTTCCTCCGGTTTTTTCCCCTGCACATTTAGAGTCAGCGTGCATTGAGATTGTTCCGATTATTTTTGCTGCGATGACCGTCCAATCGATGGGATCACTTTGTTGAGCTCCTATCACTTGGGGCCAGGTCGCTCCTGAAAAATTAGTGAAATATGTGGGCTTTGCCTGGTAGGTTTAGTGCATCGTTTAGTGTCATATACGCTGGTCCAACGCCATGTGAGACTAGGCTCTAAGGAAAGCTGTCTCGGGTGTGGACCAATCAACTTCAAGGACCATGTGAGACTAGGCTCTAAGGAAAGCTGTCTCGGGTGTGGACCAATCAACTTCAAGGACCATGTGAGACTAGGCTCTAAGGAAAGCTGTTTCGGGTGTGGACCAATCAACTTCAAGGACCATGTGAGACTAGGCTCTAAGGAAAGCTGTCTCGGGTGTGGACCAATCAACTTCAAGGACCATGTGAGACTAGGCTCTAAGGAAAGCTGTCTCGGGTGTGGGCCAATCAACTTCAAGGACCATGTGAGACTAGGCTCTAAGGAAAGCTGTCTCGGGTGTGGACCAATCAACTTCAAGGACCATGTGAGACTAGGCTCTAAGGAAAGCTGTCTCGGGTGTGGACCAATCAACTTCAAGGACCATGTGAGACTAGGCTCTAAGGAAAGCTGTCTCGGGTGTGGACCAATCAACTTGAAGGACCATCTGAGACTAGGCTCTAAGGAAAGCTGTCTCGGGTGTGGACCAATCAACTTGAAGGACCATCTGAGACTAGGCTCTAAGGAAAGCTGTCTCGGGTGTGGACCAATCAACTTCAAGGACCATGTGAGACTAGGCTCTAAGGAAATCTGTCTCGGGTGTGGACCAATCAACTTCAAGGACCATGTGAGACTAGGCTCTAAGGAAAGCTGTCTCGGGTGTGGACCAATCAACTTCAAGGACCATGTGAGACTAGGCTCTAAGGAAAGCTGTCTCGGGTGTGGACCAATCAACTTCAAGGACCATGTGAGACTAGGCTCTAAGGAAAGCTGTCTCGGGTGTGGACCAATCAACTTCAAGGACCATGTGAGACTAGGCTCTAAGGAAAGCTGTCTCGGGTGTGGACCAATCAACTTCAAGGACCATGTGAGACTAGGCTCTAAGGAAAGCTGTCTCGGGTGTGGACCAATCAACTTCAAGGACCATGTGAGACTGGGCTCTAAGGAAAGCTGTCTCGGGTGTGGGCCAATAAACTGCAAGGACAGTGCATACATTTTCAGAGTTGTGTTTTTTGTTTGCATTTCGACCGCAGGTATTGTGGTCAATGCAAGCATGACTCCTTGTAAAATATGTGTCAGTTTTGTTGCCAGATTAAAGGGTAAAAACAATTATCATATTTTGCTACTGGCAAAGGAGGTTCCAATGGTGTAAATGCTTAAACCCGAGCTCTCATACTCTGATGGTGCATTGTCTTTGAGTTGTGCACCTTTTGGCGTCATCTGGTCCAACACCATGTGAGACTAGGCTCTAAGGAAAGCTGTCTCGGGTGTGGACCAATCAACTTCAAGGACCATGTGAGACTGGGCTCTAAGGAAAGCTGTCTCGGGTGTGGACCAATCAACTTCAAGGACCATGTGAGACTGGGCTCTAAGGAAAGCTGTCTCGGGTGTGGACCAATCAACTTCAAGGACCATGTGAGACTGGGCTCTAAGGAAAGCTGTCTCGGGTGTGGACCAATCAACTTGAAGGACCATCTGAGACTAGGCTCTAAGGAAAGCTGTCTCGGGTGTGGACCAATCAACTTGAAGGACCATCTGAGACTAGGCTCTAAGGAAAGCTGTCTCGGGTGTGGACCAATCAACTTCAAGGACCATGTGAGACTAGGCTCTAAGGAAAGCTGTCTCGGGTGTGGACCAATCAACTTCAAGGACCATGTGAGACTAGGCTCTAAGGAAAGCTGTTTCGGGTGTGGACCAATCAACTTCAAGGACCATGTGAGACTAGGCTCTAAGGAAAGCTGTCTCGGGTGTGGACCAATCAACTTCAAGGACCATGTGAGACTAGGCTCTAAGGAAAGCTGTCTCGGGTGTGGGCCAATCAACTTCAAGGACCATGTGAGACTAGGCTCTAAGGAAAGCTGTCTCGGGTGTGGACCAATCAACTTCAAGGACCATGTGAGACTAGGCTCTAAGGAAAGCTGTCTCGGGTGTGGACCAATCAACTTCAAGGACCATGTGAGACTAGGCTCTAAGGAAAGCTGTCTCGGGTGTGGACCAATCAACTTGAAGGACCATCTGAGACTAGGCTCTAAGGAAAGCTGTCTCGGGTGTGGACCAATCAACTTGAAGGACCATCTGAGACTAGGCTCTAAGGAAAGCTGTCTCGGGTGTGGACCAATCAACTTCAAGGACCATGTGAGACTAGGCTCTAAGGAAATCTGTCTCGGGTGTGGACCAATCAACTTCAAGGACCATGTGAGACTAGGCTCTAAGGAAAGCTGTCTCGGGTGTGGACCAATCAACTTCAAGGACCATGTGAGACTAGGCTCTAAGGAAAGCTGTCTCGGGTGTGGACCAATCAACTTCAAGGACCATGTGAGACTAGGCTCTAAGGAAAGCTGTCTCGGGTGTGGACCAATCAACTTCAAGGACCATGTGAGACTAGGCTCTAAGGAAAGCTGTCTCGGGTGTGGACCAATCAACTTCAAGGACCATGTGAGACTAGGCTCTAAGGAAAGCTGTCTCGGGTGTGGACCAATCAACTTCAAGGACCATGTGAGACTGGGCTCTAAGGAAAGCTGTCTCGGGTGTGGGCCAATAAACTGCAAGGACAGTGCATACATTTTCAGAGTTGTGTTTTTTGTTTGCATTTCGACCGCAGGTATTGTGGTCAATGCAAGCATGACTCCTTGTAAAATATGTGTCAGTTTTGTTGCCAGATTAAAGGGTAAAAACAATTATCATATTTTGCTACTGGCAAAGGAGGTTCCAATGGTGTAAATGCTTAAACCCGAGCTCTCATACTCTGATGGTGCATTGTCTTTGAGTTGTGCACCTTTTGGCGTCATCTGGTCCAACACCATGTGAGACTAGGCTCTAAGGAAAGCTGTCTCGGGTGTGGACCAATCAACTTCAAGGACCATGTGAGACTAGGCTCTAAGGAAAGCTGTCTCGGGTGTGGACCAATCAACTTCAAGGACCATGTGAGACTAGGCTCTAAGGAAAGCTGTCTCGGGTGTGGACCAATCAACTTCAAGGACCATGTGAGACTAGGCTCTAAGGAAAGCTGTCTCGGGTGTGGACCAATCAACTTCAAGGACCATGTGAGACTAGGCTCTAAGGAAAGCTGTCTCGGGTGTGGACCAATCAACTTCAAGGACCATGTGAGACTGGGCTCTAAGGAAAGCTGTCTCGGGTGTGGACCAATCAACTTCAAGGACCATGTGAGACTAGGCTCTAAGGAAAGCTGTCTCGGGTGTGGACCAATCAACTTCAAGGACCATGTGAGACTGGGCTCTAAGGAAAGCTGTCTCGGGTGTGGGCCAATCAACTTCAATGACCATGTGAGACTAGGCTCTAAGGAAAGCTGTCTCGGGTGTGGGCCAATCAACTTCAAGGACCATGTGAGACTAGGCTCTAAGGAAAGCTGTCTCGGGTGTGGGCCAATCAACTTCAAGGACCATGTGAGACTAGGCTCTAAGGAAAGCTGTCTCGGGTGTGGACCAATCAACTTCAAGGACCATGTGAGACTGGGCTCTAAGGAAAGCTGTCTCGGGTGTGGACCAATCAACTTCAAGGACCATGTGAGACTAGGCTCTAAGGAAAGCTGTCTCGGGTGTGGACCAATCAACTTCAAGGACCATGTGAGACTAGGCTCTAAGGAAAGCTGTCTCGGGTGTGGACCAATCAACTTCAAGGACCATGTGAGACTGGGCTCTAAGGAAAGCTGTCTCGGGTGTGGACCAATCAACTTCAAGGACCATGTGAGACTAGGCTCTAAGGAAAGCTGTCTCGGGTGTGGACCAATCAACTTCAAGGACCATGTGAGACTAGGCTCTAAGGAAAGCTGTCTCGGGTGTGGGCCAATCAACTGCAAGGACCATGTGAGACTAGGCTCTAAGGAAAGCTGTCTCGGGTGTGGACCAATCAACTTCAAGGACCATGTGAGACTAGGCTCTAAGGAAAGCTGTCTCGGGTGTGGACCAATCAACTTCAAGGACCATGTGAGACTGGGCTCTAAGGAAAGCTGTCTCGGGTGTGGACCAATCAACTTCAAGGACCATGTGAGACTGGGCTCTAAGGAAAGCTGTCTCGGGTGTGGACCAATCAACTTCAAGGACCATGTGAGACTGGGCTCTAAGGAAAACTGTCTCGGGTGTGGACCAATCAACTTCAAGGACCATGTGAGACTAGGCTCTAAGGAAAGCTGTCTCGGGTGTGGGCCAATCAACTTCAAGGACCATGTGAGACTGGGCTCTAAGGAAAGCTGTCTCGGGTGTGGGCCAATCATCTTCAAGGACCATGTGAGACTGGGCTCTAAGGAAAGCTGTCTCGGGTGTGGACCAATCAACTTCAAGGACCATGTGAGACTGGGCTCTAAGGAAAGCTGTCTCGGGTGTGGGCCAATCAACTTCAAGGACAGTGCATACATTTTCAGAGTTGTGTTTTATGTTTGCATTTCGACCGCAGGTATTGTGGTCAATGCAAGCATGACTCCTTGTAAAATATGTGTCAGTTTTGTTGCCAGATTAAAGGGTAAAAACAATTATCATATTTTGCTACTGGCAAAGGAGGTTCCAATGGTGTAAATGCTTAAACCCGAGCTCTCATACTCTGATGGTGCATTGTCTTTGAGTTGTGCACCTTTTGGCGTCATCTGGTCCAACACCATGTGAGACTAGGCTCTAAGGAAAGCTGTCTCGGGTGTGGACCAATCAACTTCAAGGACCATGTGAGACTAGGCTCTAAGGAAAGCTGTCTCGGGTGTGGACCAATCAACTTCAAGGACCATGTGAGACTAGGCTCTAAGGAAAGCTGTCTCGGGTGTGGACCAATCAACTTCAAGGACCATGTGAGACTAGGCTCTAAGGAAAGCTGTCTCGGGTGTGGACCAATCAGATGACGCCATGTGAGACTAGGCTCTAAGAAAAGCTGCCTCGGGTGTGGACCAATCAACTTCAAGGACAGTGCATACATTATCAGAGTTGTGTTTATTATTTTCATTCTGACCGCAGGTATTGTGGTCAATGCAAACATGACTCCTTGTAAAAAAAAGTGTCAGTTTTGTTGCCACATAAAAGGGTAAAAAACCTATTATCATTTACGCTCAAACTTCAGTTTATGTTATAAATATGTCCTCACCGCAAGTAACGATGTCATTTGCTCATTTAATCAACTGCACTGGAATATTTTGCGCGATGCGTGAGATTTCTGATGGCGGCCATTTTGTTTTGATCTAATGTTTAACATGTCATTTCAATTATTGATTCAACAGATGCGAAGTTGAATTGTGATGAGGATTCCATCATTTCCAGCCAAGGTAAGGAGTCTTCTGGGCTATAATAACATAGAGGGGAAACCATATTATCATAATTGAATACTGGCAAAGGAGGCCACACGAGCTGAGAAGAAAATGTGGGCGTTACTTTTCTACCGCAGTGAGGCACAATTACACTGGTCAACACACTTTTCTGGCATAAGTTATTCCAACGGTTTCAAGGTAATTTTGTGGGGTGCTGATTCCAAATCTGGCATCAGTTTTTGTCTACCGCATCGGGTTTTTGAGATATCAAATGTTGCATTTTCAATAAAAACTGCGGAAGAAAAATATGAAATAAATGTGGACATCTACTGAAAATGATGATATTATAAGCACACTATCCTAAAAACACAGCACCGTATTTTAATACTAAAGCAGTCACTGACTCGCAACAACTTGCAATCATAAGTGACAGAGTTAATTTCGGGTAAAATTAATGAAAATGGGGTATGCCGATAGCATACAAATGAGATGTGATGGAGCAAATCTGAGATCAGATTTGGAATCGGCACCCTGAAATTAGTCTAGAACAGCTGCAAAAGTCGAGGCCAGAAAAACATGTTTTTTGTTTGTTGACCAGTGTGATCGTCGTCAATTATTCAGCTCGTTCATTGAAGTAAAACTCGACTGATAATTGTTTTTTTTACCCTTTTATCTGGCAACAAAACTGACACCTTTTTTACGAGGAGTCATGTTTGCATAGACCGCAATACCTGCAGTCATAATGCAAAAAAAACATAACTTTGATAATGTTTGTGCACAGTCCTTGAAGTTGATTGCCAAAAGGCGTCATCTGGTCCAACACCATGTGAGACTAGGCTCTAAGGAAAGCTGTCTCGGGTGTGGACCAATCAACTTCAAGGACCATGTGAGACTAGGCTCTAAGGAAAGCTGTCTCGGGTGTGGACCAATCAACTTCAAGGACCATGTGAGACTAGGCTCTAAGGAAAGCTGTCTCGGGTGTGGACCAATCAACTTCAAGGACCATGTGAGACTAGGCTCTAAGGAAAGCTGTCTCGGGTGTGGACCAATCAACTTCAAGGACCATGTGAGACTAGGCTCTAAGGAAAGCTGTCTCGGGTGTGGACCAATCAACTACAAGGACCATGTGAGACTGGGCTCTAAGGAAAGCTGCCTCGGGTGTGGACCAATCAACTTCAAGGACCATGTGAGACTGGGCTCTAAGGAAAGCTGTCTCGGGTGTGGACCAATCAACTTCAAGGACCATGTGAGACTAGGCTCTAAGGAAAGCTGTCTCGGGTGTGGACCAATCAACTTCAAGGACCATGTGAGACTGGGCTCTAAGGAAAGCTGTCTCGGGTGTGGGCCAATCAACTTCAAGGACATTGCATACATTTTCAGAGTTGTGTTTTATGTTTGCATTTCGACCGCAGGTATTGTGGTCAATGCAAGCATGACTCCTTGTAAAATATGTGTCAGTTTTGTTGCCAGATTAAAGGGTAAAAACAATTATCATATTTTGCTACTGGCAAAGGAGGTTCCAATGGTGTAAATTCTTACCCCGAGCTCTCATACTCTGATGGTGGATTGTCTTTGAGTTGTGCACCTTTTGGCGTCATCTGGTCCAACACCATGTGAGACTAGGCTCGAAGGAAAGCTGTCTCGGGTGTGGACCAATCAACTTTAAGGACCATGTGAGACGAGGCTCTAAGGAAAGCTGTCTCGGGTGTGGACCAATCAACTTCAAGGACCATGTGAGACTAGGCTCTAAGGAAAGCTGTCTCGGGTGTGGACCAATCAACTTCAAGGACCATGTGAGACTAGGCTCTAAGGAAAGCTGTCTCGGGTGTGGACCAATCAACTTCAAAGACCGTGTGAGACTAGGCTCTAAGGAAAGCTGTCTCGGGTGTGGGCCAATCAACTTCAAGGACAGTGCATACATTATCAGAGTTGTGTTTTTTTGTTTGCATTCCGACCGCAGGTATTGTGGTCAATGCAAGCATGACTCCTTGTAAAATATGTGTCAGTTTTGTTGCCAGATTAAAGGGTAAAAACAATTATCATATTTTGCTACTGGCAAAGGAGGTTCCAATGGTGTAAATGCTTAAACCCGAGCTCTCATACTCTGATGGTGCATTGTCTTTGAGTTGTGCACCTTTTGGCGTCATCTGGTCCAACACCATGTGAGACTAGGCTCGAAGGAAAGCTGTCTCGGGTGTGGACCAATCAACTTTAAGGACCATGTGAGACGAGGCTCTAAGGAAAGCTGTCTCGGGTGTGGACCAATCAACTTCAAGGACCATGTGAGACTAGGCTCTAAGGAAAGCTGTCTCGGGTGTGGACCAATCAACTTCAAGGACCATGTGAGACTAGGCTCTAAGGAAAGCTGTCTCGGGTGTGGACCAATCAACTTCAAGGACCATGTGAGACTAGGCTCTAAGGAAAGCTGTCTCGGGTGTGGACCAATCAACTTCAAGGACCATGCGAGACTAGGCTCTAAGGAAAGCTGTCTCGGGTGTGGACCAATCAACTTGAAGGACCATGTGAGACTAGGCTCTAAGGAAAGCTGTCTCGGGTGTGGACCAATCAACTTCAAGGATCATGTGAGACTAGGCTCTAAGGAAAGCTGTCTCGGGTGTGGACCAATCAACTTCAAGGACAGTGCATATATTATCAGAGTTGTGTTGTTTGTTTGTATTACGACTGCAGGTATTGTGGTCTATGCAAACATGACTCCTTGTAAAAAAAAAGGTGTCAGTTTTGTTGCCAGATAGAAGGGTAAAAAAAAAACTATTATCAGATTTTGCTACTGGCAAATGAGGTTCCAATGGTGGTACTTTACACCACTATCTTGTTTGTGTTGTTGTGTTTGTTGTTGTAGCGTTCTTACCCCGTGCCCCTAATGGATATCTATGACAAAATAGCTTTAGAGCTAATCGGATTTCTCCAGTATAAATACTGATTCTGATATTTTGATTCAGCGGTGGGCATTTGGACGTAATGGCCGCACACGGCTGGTGCACGGTATAAAAATATAAGAAGCATTTTGTTCGCAATAATTATTCGTTTTAATAGTAGGTTTTTACCCTTTTAACTGGTACAAAACTGACACCTTTATTCAAGGCATCATGTTTGCAATGACCACAACACAAGTAGTCAATAAAGCAAAAAATGCTTTTTTGACTACTTGTGTTGTGGTCATTGCAAACATGATGCCTTGAATAAAGGTGTCAGTTTTGTACCAGTTAAAAGGGTAAAAACCTACTATCATATTTTGCCACTGGTAAAAGAGATCTCATAGTGTAAATGTTTACCCCGAGCTCTCAATACTCTGATATTGCACTGTGTTTGAGTTGTACGCCTTCTGGTGTCATCTGGCCCAACACCAATGGAGACTAGGCTCTAAAGAAAGCCGTCTCGGGTGTGGGCCAATCAACTTCAAGGACAGTGCATATTATCATCTTTATCAGAGTTGCTTCTTTTTGTTTGCTTTTTTGACTACTTGTGTTGTGGTCATTGCAAACATGATGCCTTGAATAAAGGTGTCAGTTTTGTACCAGTTAAAAGGGTAAAAACCTACTATTATATTTTGCCACTGGTAAAAGAGATCTCATAGTGTAAATTATTCGTTTTCCCCACGATTCGTAACCCCGATCAGAAAGTCTCTTGCGGGGTGCATTAAAATCAGTTTTGACGAATGTTATGAGCGGCTGAACACGAAGCTTCACATTCTGTTGCCCTAGAGCAGCACCCCAGCCTGGTGACGAACAGCTGCTCCCTGTTCTATGATAGGCGAGATTTGACTCGCGGCCATAGACTTGATCGGATGCTTCCTCGATTCAACAGGACCCAAATCATCGGTCAATATTAACCCTTTTCTTTTTAAATCCTTTATATTAAGTTCGCTTGCTTGCTTAGGACCGTGCAAATCTTTCGGTCGTTTTTTTAACCCACTTCTCGTGATCCAATCGAGCTGACATTTTGCACACAGACTCGTTGTGCGTGACGATTGATGTTCGTGAAAAAAATTCCAAAATTTTACACTTTTTAGGACCAAAATATTATATTTAATGACCAATTGCTTAATGGTGGCAGGCAATCATCTGACCCATAGGTGGCAGCCATCTCAAGCCAGAGGACGAGAGGACTCTAGCCGCCACGCATATAAAGGATTTATAGTGAAACACTTTGTTTTTTACGGGTTTACTTGTTAGCGAGTCTCAGTAGACTGAATAAACCTTCGAATCGCGTCAAACTTGGTGACATGGTCAATTAAAGACGGATAAACAGATTTGAAGATTAAAATTTTGATTATTTTAAAAAAAAAACTGTTTTATGATGACCACTGGGTTATGCTGCACCGGTGTATCGCCCAATACGTCCATTTGTTGGCCGAGTGAGAAAGCTAAATTTCGATTGAAAGCTTCTTTCGTGACTGCAGGGATTCATCTTCTTGGTTCTTTCGGTAAAGTCACGTAGAAGGGAAGTAATAAAGTAATAAAAAGAAAACATGATAAAATAATTCTCACGACGTTTCGGCCACAACGCAAGCAGCCGTCCTCAGGTGAAAACCAGGTCTGTCGGGGAGACAGCGTCTGAATGAAACAGCACACGAGCTTGGAGCATCTATATAATTGCATATCAAGAGGAATTTAGCATATTTATGGGAAATGCAGGAATGTGATTAGTACTACTTATGCCCGTGCATTATGCAGGATTAGCAGCATCAAAGGGAGGGGTAGCATTAATAAAGGGAAGGAGTGTTAATAGTATGTAGCTGCAGAGTGAGAAGGCTCTTTGTGGCTCGTGACGGAACTGAGCTCTCAATTTGGCCACCCAATTTGCCTCTTGTAAGTCATTGGCTTTTGTACGCAAACAATTCTTCTCGATCCGCCTCTGACCACTGATGTGTGTTTCAGAGCCGTAACAATGCAGTTCTTTAGAAACTTGTGGTGTGGCATCATGCGTAAGGCTGAGCGATGTTTGCACACGCATTTACGTGTTGCTAGAATAGCCCACAGCCCCTGCACAAATCGAACTCGTGGGGCATCTTCACAATGCAGTGCAATGCTCAGCATTACAAAATGCAGCAGATGCATAATTTCCATGCAATGTTGTACCAAGGACTCTGCAAGTTATCGACATTTACGTTCGAATTTCAGATGATGTTATAAATATGTCCTCACCGCAAGTAACGATGTCATTTGCTCATTTAATCAACTGCACTGGAATATTTTGCGCGATGCGTGACATTTCTGATGGCGGCCATTTTGTTTTGATCTAATATTTAACATGTCATTTCAATTATTGATTCAGCAGATTGGAAGTTGAATTGTGATGATGATTCGGTGATTTCCAGCCAAGGTAAGGAGTCTTCTGGGCATGGTGACACATCATAATCTGCGTGTTGCGCAGGAAACTTGCAGGCAGTCCTCGACTTATGAACGCCGGACTTACGAACACTCGTACTTACGAACGAGCTTCTATGCAATATATAAAATAGCATCGACTTGAAACGCGAACTCGCAATTGCAAACTGAACTGTGGAACTGTTTTGCTCAAAGGAGCGATCTTCCGAGCCGTGTAATGAGTCGTCCTCGCGCTGGGAGTTAGTGTTTGTGTGTGTGTGTGCATGCACGCGTGGGTGTGCAGGTGAAAATGTGAGTGTGTGGGGAGCAATAGTGCAACTGTGGGGGCCGATGTCCGCCCTACCTCCCTCGCTGGGCAGGTGGGGTGCAACGTTCGCCCCCTCCACTCCCTCCTCACCTAGAGAGCTGGAGACCACAGACTGACGAGTTATAGAGGACAACGTCATCTGCAAAAATTAACCCGTAAAAACTAAGTTTTTCACTAGAAATCCTTTATCTGCGTGGCGGCTAGAGTCATCTCGTCCTCTGGCTTGAGATGGCTGCCACCTATGGGTCAGATGATTGTCTGCCACCATTAAGCAATTGGTAATTCAATATAATTTTTTTGTCCTAAAAAGTGTACAATTTTGCAAAAAGAAATTTTCACGAACATTAATCGTCACGCACAACGAGTCTGTGTGCAAAATGTCAGCTCGACTGGATCACGGAAAGTGGGTTAAAAAACGACCGAAAGATTTGCACGGTCCTAAGCAAGCAAGCAAGCGAGCGAGCGAGCGAACTTAATATAAAGGATTTAAAAACAAGGACGGACGACGCTGCTGTCGGCGATGACGTAAGTGTTGGGTTGACATAATCAGCTGATTATGGAAATGCAGCTGCTTCTTTCGTGCGGCTGACGATGTACATGGCAAAGTAACGACGGCAATTCCCCCATTCACGTGTTGAAGCGACCAGCTAACCGCATCGGGAGACGATGGAGTAGTATAGCCGCGATGTCTCCTTCTTTGTATTTGTGGATCGGGCATTGCTGCATTGTTGCATGTTGTGTACGGTCTGTCCTGGATGACCACAGGCGCACACTGCCGGAGAGTTTTTGTTTTTATTTTCCATTCGTGCATCGTCAGGTATCCGCATCTACTGCCATGGTTTGTGCAGAGCATGCGGTTTAGGGTGGACTATGAGCTTTGTGGAAGATCAAACTCCAGGTGATCTGCTGTCAAACGATGTAAAAGGGTTTTCCCCTTTCTGGCTATAAAGATGTAATGACACGCTGGAGACGGCTTGTAGAATCGGTCCTTTTAGTTCTCTTTCTTTGCAGTTCACAAACACTCCCCGTTGCTGGCAGGCAACGGGGAGCGGGCAGTCAGTCACCAGAGACCCACCACCACGTGGCACCCGGAGCCCCACTCGCGCGTGGCCTCTCCCTCTCTTAGTTCCGTATCTGACCCCGTGTCTCTCCTCTCTCCCCTTATTTAATGCCTGGGTCACGTGGTACCCTCCAGCCAATCCTCACTAGCCTGCGCCGAATGTTCCAGATCACCCCTCAACTCCGGGGACCACGCCCCCGACTTGTCTTCCCATTGGCTGAGGCCAAGACCACCGAAACCAATCGCCTAGCTGACATCCCGTGATCACGCCGGGGCCATGCTCCCAAGCTCTTCCCCCATTGGCTGTTTTTCAGTTTGGCGTTTTAACGTAAAGCGGGACCGGCCAAGCCGATCACCACGTGAGTCTGACATAGGCTCTTATTACAAAGATGTTAAAACGCCAAACTGAAAACTTTGCAAACTCTGCTGTTCGCCTTTTGGCGTCCTCTGGTCTAACACTGTTTGAGACGAGGCTCTAAAGAAAGCTGTCTCTGGTGTGGAACAATCCGTTTCAATGGCAATGCACATACTGCGAGAGCATGGTTTTTTGCATGTTCACTCACAAGTATATGTGGTTAATGCAGATGTAGTGGTGGTGTTGACGTGCGCCGACTGTGACAGTGATGGATCACGTGGCGGCACGGGTGCGGGGTTAGGCACGCGATGTGGGCATGGTATGGACGCGCGCGCCGGGAGTGAGGGATGACGGGCGGCGCGGCGTGGGTGTTGAGGCACGCTGACACGAGATGGGGAAAAGAGGATCGTAGCCAGCGCCGGGTGATTGGTCGAAGGGGAGGGGAGTCGAGACGGTGGGACCCAGGGTCGAGACGGACACCTCAGCTGGGTGTGTGCCGAGAGGCTACGGGGCGTTAGTCGCCCGTGTAGCTAAGTGGGCGTTAGTCGCCCGGGTAGCTAAGTGGCGTTAGTCGCCCGAGTAGCTAAGTGGGCGTTAGTCGCCCGAGTAGATAGTCAAGTAGCTAAGTGGGCGTTAGTCGCCCGAGTAGATAGTCGAGTAGCTAAGTGGGCGTTAGTCGCCCGAGTAGATAGTCGAGTAGCTAAGTGGGCGTTAGTCGCCCGGGTAGATAGTCGAATAGCTAAGTGGGCGTTAGTCGCCCGAGTAGATAGTCGAGTAGCTAAGTGGGCGTTAGTCGCCCGAGTAGATAGTCAAGTAGCTAAGTGGGCGTTAGTCGCCCGAGTAGATAGTCGAGTAGCTAAGTGGGCGTTAGTCGCCCGAGTAGATAGTCGAGTAGCTAAGTGGGCGTTAGTCGCCCGGGTAGATAGTCGAGTAGCTAAGTGGGCGTTAGTCGCCCGGGTAGCTAAGTGGCGTTAGTCGCCCGTGTAGCTAAGTGGGTGTTGGTTAGCTAAGTGGGCGTTAGTCGCCGGGTAGCTAAGTGGCGTTAGTCGCCCGAGTAGCTAAGTGGGTGTTGGTCACCCGTGTAAATACAGTTGGTTCAATAAAAGAGTGTGCTACCCGTGAAGTCGTCTCCCGCCGAGTTACTACATTACACAGACATGATTCATTGCAAAAGGTTTCAGTTTGGTGTTTTAATATCTTAACACAGCTGTTTTATTGCCAGAAAGGGGAAACCCCTATTATCATAACTGTATACTGGCAACAGAGGCATCATGAGGTGAGACGTAAATTTGGGCGTCACTTTGCTACCGCCACAGAGACGATCTCCCTCTCTGTGCCTGTGTTACTCTCTCTCTCTCTGTGTATCTTGGTGATATCTGTCTGCTTATATGTCCGTCTATAGTTTTCTGGTTAGATTTTTGTTGCTATTTCATTTGTACCCGATGACGACGATTGCTTGTGTTGCGATCGAAACGTCGTAGTGTGCTAGTATTTAATTTATTATTGTATCTTTACACCGTCACTTTACCCAAAGAACCAAAGAGTCATTCCTGCAGTCGCGAAAGCTCCAAATTTAAGTTGTTGTTGTTGTTGTTGACCAGTGTAAACTCCGTTGTCCACGTTCTTGACAGATGAAAGCAACAAGATCGTGGTTGTTCCAGGGAACGCTCTGCACGTGATCCGTGGAAAGAAACCCGAGCTGAAGCGTTGGCTCGGCAGGAACCCCGCGTACGTTCTGGATGAGCTGAACACAAAGACGTTCGTCTCAAAGGAGGTCCTCTACGAAGCCAAGAAGAATCCCCAACAGTTGGAGGGCGTGTGTTTGCTGCTCGACTACTTCATTGACGGAGGCGAGCGAAAGTGTCAGAAGCTTCTGGAAACGCTCCAAGACCTCAAGGAAAAATACCCAGAAATCAAACACTGGCTTCACCGCCTTGGTACGTGTGCTAAGAATAACAATATTAGCAGTGTCTGAAATTCAAGATACAGCTGGGACAATAAGTTAACGCTGATTGATGGATGAAACATCGTAATTGACTAAGGGCTCTTTTGATGATTGCAATTGGTCCCACATCTTGCTCTGTTTTTGTCTGGCACTCTACCACTCATTGTGAGCGTCTCTCCTCTGCCCCACTATTGTTGCTTCAATGCAAGTGCCTCCGAATGTCCAGTAGCGTCCTTCAGAAGCCTCTTTCCCAGAGGCCGATCTTGACACCCACACGTACCAGTCACTGGCGAGTCCAATTAGCTCCAAATCCTCTTGTATCACCACATCAGATTATCTAACCCATTCCGTGCCCCCCCCCCCCCGCCCCCCATTAAGCCCCCTCTATTTGATCAATCAGCAGCAGGTTTGGCATGCAGTGGCTGGGTATGAGATCTACATTATCCAGCCAATGTAACCTTGCCCTGCAGGAGGAGCTCACTGATGATGGGGACCGTGTCCAGATCTTTCGACGATTTGGGAGTTCCTCAATATCTAATCCAGTCTGGTTAAACCCAGGATGTTAAAATAGTCAGGCCTATCCTGAATGTTTCCTACTCAGCACATATCTTTCTTGAAGGGGTGTCCATCTTTTTCAAGCATAGAGAAAAGAGAGGCTAACCGGCTGAGCTGAGCCAGAGCTTCATATGGAGTGATAGGGCAGATAACTTCTGTACAGCGTCAAGCAGTCAATGCAAATAAAATGCTGCTCAACTAATCTGAAGTAAGACCTCCATTGCCAAACTGCAGATGTTCATGGCCACATTGCTCAAGGTATGGGACTTGTTTTCCATAACCAGACAATAATTCCCACACCTGCATCTGTAACTATTTAACTCTGGTAGTGGAAATCCACCCATGGTCCTTTCAAACCCAACGTTTTGTAGTCAGCAAAGGGATGGTAAATGTGTATGATTGATGCTTTCCACATTGGCTTGAAGGAGTTTATTCCTTAGCTCTGTCTGTCCATGAATTTAATTGACTGCAACAGGGCGCCACAATGAATCTCATAATGAAAATCAAATATATAGCAAATGATTATCAAGTATGTGATGTAATTATAAGCTTGCTTTAGAAAATGTTGTCGAAAACCTGATGTAAAAATTGGCAAAATGGCTATTTGTTGATGTGCAAAAAATATTGTCGGTTACCCGATGACTTCCGATTCTGTTAAACTGCTGAAGACAAAAAGCATCTCGCTCAACTACCGCATAATCCTCGTGCGTGCACGCCTGGTTTGTTTTACGAACCCGTTGCCTCACGATCACACCGCAGAGGACGAGGCACAGATTGTGGTTGTGGAGGAGGACATCGAAGAGCAGATCTCTCGCAACCGCGACAACCTCATCCAGTGGATCTCCAAAGACCCAACATTCCTCCTGGACGAGATGGACAGCAAGTGGTACATCGAACGGCGCGTCTACACCCAAGTCAGAGACAAGAAGGAAGGCTTCGAGTGTGCCAGCTTCCTGCTTGACCACTTCGTGTCCGGAGGACAGGACTACCAGAAGCTGCTTGTGGCGCTGAGGGCCGTCCAGAGACACTATGACCCCAAGCTACGTACCTGGCTGGATAAGCTAAGTGAGATTTATTTTTTTACTTTTATTAATTTAAATTTTTTACCTACGTGACTTTACCGAAAAATCCTAAGAATATGAATCCTTCCAGTCACAAAAGCTTCAAATCTAGAAGCTAAGTGAGCTCGGCACAATGTATTGTGTTTGGAGGTCGTAGTTCTGAGGTTGAGCAGCCTACCTAGTTAATGCTGTAGGTGTCGTCATTGTTGCTACCCGATGCACCTTTAATAACCCTTTCCCGTTCCAATGAGGTACGTGTACGTATGTGTACGTCATCAGTTTTTCTTCTGATTCAATTCCGTTCTCAAATGGAACTGGGAACAAAACAAAAATTCAAGTAACTTTAATTCTAGATGTGAAGCTTTCGTGACTGCAAGGATTCATACTCTTAGGGCTTTTTCGTGGGTAAGAATATATAATAATAAAATAAATAAAAAATATTATTTTTAATAAATTTCTAATAAAAAAAATAATACAAAAATAACACGATAAAAACATCAAAATAATACTAGATTTCTATTATAAAAATAAAAAATAAATATTTATCAATAATAGAAATAAGAATAGATTTCTATTATAAAAATAAATTATAAAAATAAGTTGTACAAATAATATAAATAATAATAGATTACTATTATCAAAATAACTATAAAAATAAATATTAAAAAATAGAAATAATCATAGATTTCTATTATAAAAATAAATAATAAAAATGAATAATAAAAAATAATATACATAATCGATTTCTATTATAAAAAATAATTAATAAAAACTAGATAAATAATCATAAATTTACTTTGATTATTTATTTTTATTACTTATTTTTCACCCACGTGACTTAGAGTATCAAGTAACTTTATGGGTACTCAGCCTCCCACACCGCCATGCGGCAGAGCGTGTGTGGCACAGTTTTGGTGCACCGGCGGTCGTGGAGTGGCGGCGGTCGTGTTGCTACAGTTCTCTGCGGTGAGTACCGATGGCGTCGTAGAAACAAAATGGCGCCGATGCCACGCCTCTCTAAACAAAATGGACGCCAAGCTGCTTGCAGACGTCTCGGAACTTGAAGGGGTGAACGACATTAACAATCGCAGAGCGGTTGTGGCGTGACCCAGTGTTCGTGCAAACCGAAGCCGTGTTCATTTCGACCGATGTATCAAGAGGTCCTTGCAGTGACGCTACTAATGTTGTCCATCTTCTTGGTTCTTTCGGTAAAGTCGTCACGTAGAAGGGAAGTAATAAAATAATGAAAATAAAACGTCATAAAATACAATTCTCACGACGTTGCGGCGACAACGCAAGCAGCCGTCCTCAGGTGAAGAAAAAAGCAGCCGTCCTCAGGTAAAGAACATTTCTTCACCTGAGGACGGCTGCTTGCGTTGTGGCCGCAACGTCGTGAGAATTGTATTATTTTATTATGTTTTATTCTTATTATTTTATTACTTCCCTTCTACGTGGTGACTTTACCGAAAGAACCAAGAAGATGAATCCCTGCAGTCACGAAAGCTTTAAATCGATACTGTTGTACAGATTGTGTTGCCAAGGTAATGATGATAATAAGAATAATGCAATTAACCACACGCACAAGATTTTATGGACGTAAATAACTGCAACTCTGAGGCACGGAGCCAGGCTCGGCGTACCTTGAGAGTTGGTGGCCCAGAAGTTTATTTTAAAATGTAACCACGTAGTGGTAGAGGCTTTCGCGATCAACATTTGTCATAGTAACGTTCTTTTGGGTGGGTGGGGGGGGGGTTAAATGGCGTAAATGTGTCATAAAACTCAACGTTCACATCGCTCAGACTACGAAGTCGTGGGCCCCATATGTCCCACTGCCTGTTGGCTCACCCTTCCCTGCCCCACGTGATTTTTGATGAGGTGTGTTTTCACGCGTGAAGTTGCAACGGCTAATACAGATTGTGACATTTTCACTGTTTCCAAGGTGTGCGTGTTGCTACAGAATGTCCGGGTGCAACCAGTTCTCCAACTGTCCGTGGCAAGTCAAGCGTGGATATTAAACACACTTCACATCAGCTGCAAGTGTAATGTAGGAACTTGGCGGGAGACGACCTTACGGGTAGCACACTCTTTTATTAACACAAACTTAGATTACACGGGTGGCTAACTGCAGCCTTAACCCACGGGGTTCCCCCGGCTACACCCACACGGGCTCTTACGCCCCGTAGCCTCTCGGAACCCACCCGGCTGGGGTGTCCGTCTCGACTCTGGGTCCCACAGCCTCGTCCCACATGGACGTCAGACCACGGGTCCCACAGTCTCGCCTCCGAGCCGCACAGGGTCCCGGCCCTTACAAGGACAGCGGGACTAGGGGTCTCAGGGCCCTACCTCTTCAACTCCGTCTTCGATCTTCGACCGGTTATCAACTCCCCTAGTGCTCCCACGCGTCCCCCTTTATAGTCCTTCATGCGGACGTCGCTGAGAGCACCCACCCCAGTTGACCAATCACTGCGCGCTGCCCACGATCCTATTTCCCACCTTGTGTCAGCGCGGACAACCACGCACCCCGCGCCGCCCCGTGATCTCTCACTGTCGGCGCGCGTCAACACCACCACTACATATAGATTCGCCCCCCCCACGACCACCAGAGGACGACTATGGAATTTCCACCACAGTCTCAGGTCTGTACCTCAATGCTAATTTGAGCAGGAACTTACCTTTGACTTGACTTGCTATAACATAACTCTTTGGGTCTTTCGGTAAAGTCACGT
The DNA here is from genome assembly GCF_965212315.1 of Lampetra planeri. Classification (NCBI taxonomy): domain Eukaryota; kingdom Metazoa; phylum Chordata; class Hyperoartia; order Petromyzontiformes; family Petromyzontidae; genus Lampetra; species Lampetra planeri. The sequence goes on along the minus strand of NW_027615109.1, from coordinate 43,445 downwards.
AGAGAGAAAATAAATTAAATCATGGAGTACGACGTTTCGATTGCAACACAAGCAAGCGTCATCAACATAGACACGTGTGTCTATGTTGTGTGTCTGTGTTGTGTGTCTATGTTGTGTGTTTGTGTTGTGTGTCTCTCTCTGTGTCTCTGTGGGTCTCTCTTTGTGTGTCTATGTTGTGTGTCTGTGTTGTGTGTCTCTCTCTGTGTGTCTCTGTGTTGTCTCTCTCTGCTTGTGTGTCTCCGTGTTGTCTCTCTCTCTACTTGTGTGTCTGTCTGTGTGTCTATGTTGTGTGTCTCTCTCTGTGTGTCTCTGTGTTGTCTCTCTCTGCTTGTGTGTCTCCGTGTCTGTGTTTTGTCTCTAAAATTGAGTTCTACCTGATGACGGCTGCTTGCGTTGCAATCGAAACATCGTTATTCTATTATCTAATTTATTTTCGTTCTACGCGACTTCACCGACAGAACCAAAGAGTAATTCCTGCAGTCACGAAAGCTTCAAATCCAGTTTGCTACAACAGCAGTGGCACAAGTCTGCTGCCGCTGTGTTGATCGCGAAATGTTTTGCCTCTCACCCCGTTTCCTTGTGACCTTCTCTGATTCAGGGTCGTCAAAGATCCAGACGGCTCGAGGTGGAAGCCAGTCAAGCCACTCAAGTGTGGATTGCCCCGTCACTGTTGAGTTTTCATAACTGAAATAATATCAGCAATGGTGGCTACACGATTAAGTGCCCCTCAACTTTCATCATAGCCAGCCATACTCCATCAAACTGCTGGATGAAGGCCTCCTCGCGTAGTCGACATCGCTCATGGTCCATGTAGCTTCTGATCTCACAGCTCCACCTCTCTGAGGTGGACATCACCTTCTCCGTATTTCCTGATTTTCGATGCCAATGCGATCTTGAAATTACTCCAACATTGGTATTGGGAGCCACTGAAGGGATTGGAATCTTTAGGGTGATGTAGTCTCTTGTACGGGTGCGGAGTTTGGCGAGATGTTAACTGCCTTGCCTGGTGTGCAGGAGGTCGTGGGTTCGATCCTGACCCTGATGCCTGCTGCTGTATATTTGGAGTTGGTGGTGACTCTCTCCCAGTGGTGGTTGCGCGGATTTCTCTCCCTCTGCGGATCTATGGGTCTCTCTGAATTTGGGTTTCTCGTCGCTGCGATCAAACGAAGATGGCAGCGACGATGGCAACGAGACGACAGCTACGTGGAGACGGTCCAATTCCCAACCCAATCTCGGCCCCCTTTTATGCTAACAGCGTGACCGGGCTCTGCCCTGACCGCACCTCCTTTCTCGAACCCGCTAGCAGGTACTAGGGGCTCCCAAATGTGCTTTCCGTGACCCTTGCCCCAATTCCTCCGCCCTGCCGACACACACACACCGTGTATATGCTCACCGGCGTGTGCACTGTTTGTACGCTGCAGTTGCCGTGAATGGTCACCAGCCGGCGCTATTACACTACGTACGTTTGAGCTTCTTTCGCATTGTTTAGCCTTTTTGTTTTCTGTCAATTTCATTACATTTTTGGGGGGAATTCAGCAAAAGCGACCCTCGTCCAAAGGTGACTTTGTTCGAAGACCGGTATGCATGAGAGGTAGGATGCCATTTAAAATGCATACCATAAATTGAAGTTCCAGCTTTTGTGTGTGTATGTTGAACTACCATTGGAACCTCATTTGCCAGTAAAAAATATGATAATTGGTTTTTTACCCTTCTCTCTGGCAACAAAACTGACACCTTTTTTTACAAGGAGTCATGTTTGCATAGACCACAATACCTGCAGTCATAATGCAAACAAAATACACACAACCCTGATAATGTATGTGCACTGTCCTTGAAGTTGATTGGTCCACACCCGAGACAGCTTTCCTTAGAGCCTAGTCTCACATGGTCCTTGAAGTTGATTGGTCCACACCCGAGACAGCTTTCCTTAGAGCCTAGTCTCACATGGTCCTTGAAGTTGATTGGTCCACACCCGAGACAGCTTTCCTTAGAGCCTAGTCTCACATGGTCCTTGAAGTTGATTGGTCCACACCCGAGACAGCTTTCCTTAGAGCCTAGTCTCACATGGTCCTTGAAGTTGATTGGTCCACACCCGAGACAGCTTTCCTTAGAGCTTAGTCTCACATGGTCCTTGAAGTTGATTGGTCCACACCCGAGACAGCTTTCCTTAGAGCCTAGTCTCACATGGTCCTTGAAGTTGATTGGTCCACACCCGAGACAGCTTTCCTTAGAGCCTAGTCTCACATGGTCCTTGAAGTTCATTGGTCCACACCCGAGACAGCTTTCCTTAGAGCCTAGTCTCACATGGTGTTGGACCAGATGACGCCAAAAGGCGCACAACTCAAAGACAATGTGTCATAAACACAACGTTTACATCGCTCAGACTACATGAGTGGTAGGGTTCCACTGAATATGCGTATGATAAAGTGAAGTTTCAGCGTTTGTATGTGTGTATGTTGAACTACTTTCGCACCGTACATAGGCAATCATGCTAATCTGTGGGTCTCTATTGCTTTGGGTATCTGTGGATCTCTGTGTATGTATGTTAAACTTCTTTCGCACCGTACGTAGCCAGCCATACTAACTGTCGGTGCGGGGGAAGGAAAAGGAACTAAACACAAATCATTTTTGAAGAAATTAGTCTTCTATCTAGCTGATTTCAGTTTTTCAGTTTCATGTATTAGGTGTAGCCCTGTGAGCCATTCGGCTCTTGAATCGGGTGCAACCCGATTGAATCGGGTGCAACCTCAACAAACAAAAAACATGAACAAGAAAACATCTTAAAGTGACTCTGCGACTCTGCGCAAACAGAAAAATGCAGGAAAAAACAGCAAAAGTAGCAAAAATCTTCCAGGAAAAGCACCATACAGCGACGCTTTGAACGTGCACAGCCTCAGTGGCTTCCTAATATCGGCAGGAAGAGCGTTCCAGACGGCCACAGAAGCGCATCCGAAAGCGCCGCGCGATGTGGTGGCCGCCTTCTTTGTTCGATAGCGAGCCAAAAGCCGCTGCCGCGAGGATGGTGAACGGAGTTCGCGCGATTGTAGTTTATGTTCCTTGACGTGATTAGCGAGGGATTGTGGCTCATTCGTGGCGAGCACTTTGTGTGTATAATGAGTGCCAACTCATATCAGGATGTGTATTTTGACTGCAGGAGGAATCCGATGAGTTTGAAAGCTCCTTTTCACAGATGCCCATTTGTGGAGGGCACGGGCTCGAAACGTCACAACAACAAACACAAAAAGACGACAGTAAGGGTCGGCTCGTACACCCTCCATTGGTTACTTTTGGTGCAACGGATAAAAATATGTCATCTAATCTTGTTGGTATTGGGGCCGTCACGCACCTAGGGGGGGGGGGCGGTCAGACATTTGTGATGGGGGGGGTTGAAAAATGTGACGTCACATCAACTTTATAAATAAATATAGACATCACGTTCTACTTAATTAAATAGACTTTCTAATAAATGTTTTCTCCTACAACATCAGAGTGCAGCGCCACATTAAATACGCACTACAATGACAATAGTTTAAACCAGGCATGTCCAAAGTCCGGCCCGCGGGCCAATCACGGCCCGCGGTCAGATTACGTGGTGAAGGGAATATAGGTGGGATCCCGGAAGGGCTCCGGGTCAGTTGGTAGAGTCACGAAGCGGGACCACATTGGGTGGCCGGAGGGTATCCGCGCCATCAGCCAAGTGGCTGGAGGAGCTTCGAGCACACCGTCGGCCAGCGGTATGCGGGAGCGGGGGAGCGGAGTGACTGACGGGAGAGCGCATGCGGGGCGCGCGCGAGGAGCAGCTGCGCCGCTGTCGGGACCAGCGGAGAGCGAGCGTCAACGGGAATAAAGAGTGACGGAGACCAAGCAGTGTGTCGGCGAAGTCGGTCTTATAATGTGTTACTTATGACTCGCTAGCTCTGTCAGAATAAATACATCATAACACTTTAAAGATGTAATTCCTCCTTCCGCCACACGGTGGTAGCACCCTTCTAATGCCCTCTGGCTCTCCGTCCGTGCCACGAACCCTTCTTGAATCATTTCTGCCATGGCGACTGCAAAAAAAAAGAGAAAAGTTGACAGTGAGGGGCCGTCGCTTTCAGGAGCGGTGGGAATTACAATACTTCTTCACTGGAAATCGAGGCAATTGTGTTTGTCTGATTTGTAAAGAGACGGTTGCCTTGTTTAAGGATTTCAACGTAAAGAGACAATACGAGACTTAACATGCTACAACATACGACAAGCTAACAGGGAGTGACCGCGCTGAAAAAGTAAAGCAACTTCAAGCTGCTCTGGCATTGCAACAGCGATTCTTCACGCGGGCCTGTGAGTCAAAGGAAAACATCACCAAAGCCAGCTACGAAGTGGCCATGTTAATAGCTAAACATGGCAAACCTTTTACTGAAGGTGCGTTTATCAAAGACTGTGTCATGAAAATGGTGGAGAACATTTGCCCCGAGAAGAAGCAAGAATGTATTCATGTTTGCCTGGCACGCAACACCGTGGCACGAAGAGTTGAGGACATATCGTCAGATATTCAGAAACAACTGAGGGACAGAGGAGTGGCTTTTGATTATTTCTCATCAGCCTGCGATGAAAGCATCGATGCATCTGACACTGCACAACTACTTATTTTTTCAAGAGGAGTTGATGACAACATGAACGTGACAGATGAGCTGCTTGACCTCAAAAGCCTTAAAGAGCAAACCAGAGGAACACATTTATTCGTTTCTGTTTGTGAAGCTGTTGATGATATGAAACCACCATGGAGTAACGTTTCTGGGATCATTACCGATGGTGCGCCTGCCATGGCTGGTGAGCGAAGTGGATTGTCCACACTGATCTGCAATAAAGTCAGCGAAGAAGCAGGCAACGCTTTTAAACTTCACTGTATCATTCACCAGCAGGCTCTCTGCGCCAAACATCTCAAATTTGACGATGTTATGAAACCTTGTGGCAAAGGCAATCAATTATATTCGCTCTAAATTTCTATACCACCGACAGTTTCAGCAGTTTTTGCGTGACATCCAGGCTGAATACGGCGACGTAATACATCAAAACGATGTGAGTTGGCTAAGTCTGGGGTCCGCGCTGCAGCGATTTTTAAATCTTTTATATTAAGTTCACTTGCTTGCGTGCTTGCGTGCTTGCTTGCTTGCTTACGACCGTGCAAATCTTTCGGTCGTTTTTTAACCCACTTCCTGTGATCCAATCGAGCAGACATTTTCCACACAGACTCGTTGTGCGTGACAATGTATTTTCGTGAGAAAAAAATTTCCAAAGTTTTACACTTTTTAGGAAAAAATAAATTATATTTAATGACCAATTGCTTAATGGTGGCAGCCATTCATCTGACCCATAGGTGGCAGCCATCTCAAGCCAGAGGACGAGAGGACTCTAGCCGCCACGCATATAAAGGATTTAGAGTGAAAAACTTTGTTTTTACGGGTTAATTTTTTCTCTCTCAAAGAGGAAATTGGACATTTTTTGGGTGAGAAGGGACAACCAATGGAAGAACTGTCCGATCCTGTATGGCTGGCAAATCTGGCTTTTTTTGGTTGACATAACGAAGCATCTGAATGCGCTGAATGTTAATCTTCAAGGGAAAGATGCAGTGGTGAGTCAGCTATACGCTCACATCAAGGCCTTTGGAACCAAACTGCAACTTTTCCAAAGACACTTGTCCCAAACAGAGCCCTGCACCGTGCACTTCCCAGCTTTGAAAGAGGTCATTGACAGTTTCCCACAGGACAACATCGGTTGCGCAAATGAAGAGTTATGCAACAGCAATCGCAACTCTTTCTGTGGAATTTAACAAACGCTTTCGGGACTTTGCAGTTATTGGAAAGGACATGTTGCTTTTCTCTTCTCCCTTCTCCGTGGACCCTGATGATGCTCCTCCACAGCTGCAGCTGGAGCTGCAGTGTGACGATGAGTGCCGCCGAAAACACCAGCAGCGTTCTCTTTGTAATGCGGGCGTAAACGGCCTCGCGGATATGACGTAACGGGGGGAGGAGTTAGGTCACGTGGGGGAGAAGGGAAAGCTCTTAAGGGCGGGAACCGGAAGAGACGGGATGAGAGTGTGAGAATAAAGAAGGGAGGAGGCCACGCAGGGCAGAGGGTGGAGAGTGGCGCGATCGCCACAGGACGGGACTCGGCACCGTCGGCCAGCGGTGTCCGGGCACGGGGGAGACGGAGAGCAGCGGTGGGGCTGCAGAGAGAGCAGCCGAGAGACTGCATAGGGGCGGAGAGGCGGAGAGGAAAGCCAGCAGCGGTGGGGCTGCATCGGGAGCGAGGTGAAAAGGCTACGTGAGCGACGGCAGCTGCCAAGCGGCCAAGCGGGAGGCGGAAAAGGCTCTGAGCGAGGGCCGTGCGGGGCAAAGTTGTAAGAACCCAAATAAAGGACAACGGAGACAGACACAGTGAAAGAGTCCTTTATTACATCTTGTTGACTTTTACCGGCAGCTGGACTAAAGCAGGTTTCCAGAAATGGGGTCATTCGCTAAGAAAATGCCGAGCTTATTCGGCTCCACATATTTGCGTGAGCAAAACATTCTCAGTCGTGAACTTTAACAAGAACCTATTGAGGTCAAGGATGAGTGACTGCCACTTTGCGTGACATTTTACGGATCTCAACCACTGCCCTTTACTGAAATCTAGATCTCAGTATCACCCTTCTAATTAGTGTCAGTAAGTTATCTGTTCCTTGATCAATCTGAAATTGAGTGTTTTGAACGGTAACATCTGTCACTATTAACAGTGAAAAGCCTAAAGCACACTAATGCACTTTGACTTATGGCACTTGTTTTTATTAAACTCTTGAATAAGATTGGTTATTACTGTTGATGTTATGTACCTGTAGATGTGACACATTGCTTTCTGAAAGATCTTGTAAAAGGCAAGGGCAAAATTGACTCATTTAAAAGTTTAATGATAACAGACCACTTTGCATTACTTATAACTCCTGTTTAAAATGTTCATGAGGCAAAGATATTTAACTCATGGAAATTTAAGGTATTCTCTACAGTTTGTTCAATGTTATCTGACTGAATGAAAGGCAGAATTGTGTTTTTAGAGTTGTTCCCGTCTGCCTGAGTGGCTTATATTTGGTTCCATTGTCATTTGAAAAATAAAGTTAATTGTGGCAATGAAAATTGTTTTATGACAGTGTGTATTTTCACGTAACTTTTGTGGTTAAAAAAATGTCAGAAGGAACTATTGGCCCCCGGGCATCTTCACTTTATCAAATTTGGCCCTTTTTGCAAAAAGTTTGGATGTCTCTGTTTTAAGGTCTGGACACAGTCCCCCATTGTCGGCGAGCTCTTCCGGCAGGGCAAGGAGGTTGCTTTTGGCTGGGTCATGTAGCCCGCATGCCCAGCCACCGCATGCCCAGCCACCGCATGCCCAGCCACCGCATGCCCAGCCACCGCACCCCCAGCCACCGCACCCCCAGCCACCGCACCCCCAGCCACCGCATTCCCCAGCCACCGCATGCCCCAGCCACCGCATGCCCCAGCCACCGCATGCCCCAGCCACCGCATGCCCAGCCACCGCATGCCCCAGCCACCGCATGCCCCAGCCACCGCATGCCCCAGCCACCGCATGCCCCAGCCACCGCATGCCCCAGCCACCGCATGCCCAGCCACCGCATGCCCAGCCACCGCATGCCCAGCCACCGCATGCCCAGCCACCGCATGCCCAGCCACCGCATGCCCCAGCCACCGCACCCCCAGCCACCACATGCCCAGCCACCTCATGCTCAGCCACCTCATGCCCAGCCACCACATGCCCAGCCAACGCATGTCCAGCCACCGCATGCCCAGCCAACGCATGTCCAGCCACCGCATGCCCAGCCACCTCATGCTCAGCCACCACATGCTCAGCCACCTCATGCTCAGCCACCTCATGCCCAGCCACCACATGCCCAGCCACCTCATGCTCAGCCACCTCATGCCCAGCCACCGCATGCTCAGCCACCTCATGCCCAGCCACCTCATGCTCAGCCACCACATGCCCAGCCACCACATGCTCAGCCACCACATGCCCAGCCACCTCATGCTCAGCCACCTCATGCCCAGCCACCTCATGCTCAGCCACCACATGCTCAGCCACCTCATGCTCAGCCACCACATGCTCAGCCACCTCATGCTCAGCCACCTCATGCTCAGCCACCTCATGCTCAGCCACCTCATGCCCAGCCACCTCATGCTCAGCCACCTCATGCTCAGCCACCTCATGCCCAGCCACCACATGCTCAGCCACCTCATGCCCAGCCACCTCATGCCCAGCCACCTCATGCCCAGCCACCTCATGCCCAGCCACCTCATGCCCAGCCACCTCATGCCCAGCCACCTCATGCCCAGCCACCTCATGCTCAGCCACCTCATGCCCAGCCACCTCATGCCCAGCCACCTCATGCCCAGCCACCTCATGCCCAGCCACCTCATGCCCAGCCACCTCATGCCCAGCCACCTCATGCCCAGCCACCTCATGCCCAGCCACCTCATGCCCAGCCACCTCATGCCCAGCCACCACATTCCCAGCCACCTCATGCCCAGCCACCTCATGCCCAGCCACCTCATGCCCAGCCACCTCATGCTCAGCCACCACATTCCCAGCCACCTCATGCCCAGCCACCTCATGCCCAGCCACCTCATGCCCAGCCACCTCATGCCCAGCCACCTCATGCCCAGCCACCTCATGCCCAGCCACCTCATGCTCAGCCACCACATTCCCAGCCACCTCATGCCCAGCCACCTCATGCCCAGCCACCTCATGTCCAGCCACCTCATGCTCAGCCACCTCATGCCCAGCCACCTCATGCCCAGCCACCTCATGCCCAGCCACCTCATGCCCAGCCACCGCATGCCCAGCCACCTCATGTCCAGCCACCTCATGCTCAGCCACCTCATGCCCAGCCACCTCATGTCCAGCCACCTCATGCTCAGCCACCTCATGCCCAGCCACCTCATGCTCAGCCACCTCATGCCCAGCCACCTCATGCCCAGCCACCGCATGCCCAGCCACCTCATGTCCAGCCACCTCATGCTCAGCCACCTCATGCCCAGCCACCTCATGCCCAGCCACCTCATGCTCAGCCACCTCATGCCCAGCCACCTCATGCTCAGCCACCTCATGCTCAGTCACCTCATGCTCAGCCACCTCATGCCCAGCCACCTCATGCCCAGCCACCTCATGCTCAGCCACCGCATGCCCAGTCACCTCATGCTCAGCCACCTCATGCCCAGCCACCGCATGCTCAGCCACCTCATGCCCAGCCACCTCATGCCCAGCCACCACATGCTCAGCCACCTCATGCCCAGCCACCTCATGCCCAGCCACCACATGCTCAGCCACCTCATGCCCAGCCACCTCATGCTCAGCCACCTCATGCCCAGCCACCTCATGCCCAGCCACCGCATGCCCAGCCACCTCATGTCCAGCCACCTCATGCCCAGCCACCTCATGCCCAGCCACCTCATGCTCAGCCACCTCATGCCCAGCCACCACATGCTCAGCCACCTCATGCCCAGCCACCTCATGCTCAGCCACCTCATGCCCAGCCACCTCATGCTCAGCCACCTCATGCCCAGCCACCTCATGTCCAGCCACCTCATGCCCAGCCACCTCATGCTCAGCCACCTCATGCCCAGTCACCTCATGCTCAGCCACCTCATGCCCAGCCACCGCATGCTCAGCCACCTCATGCCCAGCCACCACATGCCCAGCCACCTCATGCCCAGCCACCTCATGCTCAGCCACCTCATGCCCAGCCACCTCATGCTCAGCCACCACATGCCCAGCCACCTCATGCCCAGCCACCACATGCTCAGCCACCTCATGCCCAGCCACCTCATGCTCAGCCACCACATGCTCAGCCACCTCATGCTCAGCCACCGCATGCTCAGCCACCTCATGCCCAGCCACCTCATGCCCAGCCACCTCATGCTCAGCCACCTCATGCTCAGCCACCGCATGCTCAGCCACCTCATGCCCAGCCACCTCATGCTCAGCCACATCATGCCCAGCCACCTCATGCCCAGCCACCTCATGCTCAGCCACCTCATGCCCAGCCACCTCATGCTCAGCCACCTCATGCCCAGCCACCTCATGCCCAGCCACCTCATGCTCAGCCACCTCATGCTCAGCCACCTCATGCCCAGCCACCGCATGCTCAGCCACCTCATGCTCAGCCACCTCATGCCCAGCCACCACATGCTCAGCCACCACATGCCCAGCCACCTCATGCTCAGCCACCTCATGCCCAGCCACCTCATGCTCAGCCACCTCATGCCCAGCCACCTCATGCTCAGCCACCTCATGCTCAGCCACCTCATGCCCAGCCACCTCATGCCCAGCCACCACATGCCCAGCCACCTCATGCCCAGCCACCTCATGCTCAGCCACCTCATGCCCAGCCACCTCATGCCCAGCCACCTCATGCTCAGCCACCTCATGCTCAGCCACCTCATGCTCAGCCACCTCATGCCCAGCCACCTCATGCTCAGCCACCACATGCCCAGCCACCACATGCTCAGCCACCACATGCCCAGCCACCTCATGCTCAGCCACCTCATGCCCAGCCACCTCATGCTCAGCCACCACATGCTCAGCCACCTCATGCTCAGCCACCACATGCTCAGCCACCTCATGCCCAGCCACCTCATGCCCAGCCACCTCATGCTCAGCCACCTCATGCCCAGCCACCTCATGCCCAGCCACCTCATGCTCAGCCACCTCATGCCCAGCCACCTCATGCCCAGCCACCTCATGCTCAGCCACCTCATGCTCAGCCACCTCATGCTCAGCCACCTCATGCCCAGCCACCTCATGCCCAGCCACCTCATGCCCAGCCACCTCATGCTCAGCCACCTCATGCTCAGCCACCTCATGCTCAGCCACCTCATGCCCAGCCACCTCATGCCCAGCCACCTCATGCCCAGCCACCTCATGCCCAGCCACCTCATGCTCAGCCACCTCATGCTCAGCCACCTCATGCTCAGCCACCTCATGCCCAGCCACCTCATGCCCAGCCACCTCATGCCCAGCCACCTCATGCCCAGCCACCTCATGCTCAGCCACCTCATGCCCAGCCACCTCATGCCCAGCCACCTCATGCTCAGCCACCTCATGCCCAGCCACCTCATGCTCAGCCACCTCATGCCCAGCCACCTCATGCCCAGCCACCTCATGCTCAGCCACCTCATGCTCAGCCACCTCATGCTCAGCCACCACATGCTCAGCCACCTCATGCCCAGCCACCTCATGCTCAGCCACCTCATGCCCAGCCACCTCATGCCCAGCCACCTCATGCTCAGCCACCTCATGCTCAGCCACCTCATGCCCAGCCACCACATGCTCAGCCACCACATGCCCAGCCACCTCATGCCCAGCCACCTCATGCTCAGCCACCTCATGCCCAGCCACCTCATGCCCAGCCACCACATGCCCAGCCACCTCATGCTCAGCCACCTCATGCCCAGCCACCTCATGCCCAGCCACCTCATGCCCAGCCACCTCATGCCCAGCCACCTCATGCTCAGCCACCTCATGCCCAGCCACCTCATGCCCAGCCACCTCATGCCCAGCCACCTCATGCCCAGCCACCTCATGCCCAGCCACCTCATGCCCAGCCACCTCATGCCCAGCCACCTCATGCTCAGTCACCGCATGTTCAGCCACCTCATGCCCAGCCACCTCATGCCCAGCCACCTCATGCCCAGCCACCTCATGCCCAGCCACCACATGCTCAGTCACCTCATGCCCAGCCACCTCATGCCCAGCCACCTCATGCTCAGCCACCGCATGCCCAGCCACCTCATGCCCAGCCACCTCATGCCCAGCCACCTCATGCCCAGCCACCACATGCTCAGCCACCTCATGCCCAGCCACCACATGCCCAGCCACCACATGCCCAGCCACCTCATGCTCAGCCACCACATGCCCAGCCACCTCATGCCCAGCCACCTCATGCCCAGCCACCACATGCCCAGCCACCTCATGCCCAGCCACCTCATGCCCAGCCACCTCATGCCCAGCCACCTCATGCCCAGCCACCACATGCTCAGCCACCGCATGCCCAGCCACCACATGCCCAGCCACCACATGCCCAGCCACCTCATGCCCAGCCACCACATGCCCAGCCACCTCATGCTCAGCCACCTCATGCCCAGCCACCTCATGCCCAGCCACCTCATGCTCAGCCACCACATGCCCAGCCACCTCATGCTCAGCCACCTCATGCCCAGCCACCTCATGCTCAGCCACCTCATGCCCAGCCACCTCATGCTCAGCCACCTCATGCTCAGCCACCTCATGCTCAGCCACCTCATGCCCATCCACCTCATGCCCAGCCACCTCATGCCCAGCCACCTCATGCCCAGCCACCTCATGCCCAGCCACCTCATGCCCAGCCACCTCATGCCCAGCCACCTCATGCTCAGCCACCTCATGCCCATCCACCTCATGCTCAGCCACCTCATGCTCAGCCACCTCATGCCCATCCACCTCATGCCCAGCCACCGCATGCCCAGCCACCTCATGCCCAGCCACCTCATGCCCAGCCACCTCATGCCCAGCCACCTCATGCCCAGCCACCTCATGCTCAGCCACCACATGCCCAGCCACCTCATGCTCAGCCACCTCATGCCCAGCCACCTCATGCTCAGCCACCTCATGCTCAGCCACCACATGCTCAGCCACCGCATGCCCAGCCACCACATGCCCAGCCACCTCATGCCCAGCCACCTCATGCTCAGCCACCTCATGCTCAGCCACCACATGCTCAGCCACCTCATGCCCAGCCACCTCATGCCCAGCCACCTCATGCTCAGCCACCACATGCCCAGCCACCTCATGCTCAGCCACCTCATGCCCAGCCACCTCATGCCCAGCCACCTCATGCTCAGCCACCTCATGCCCAGCCACCTCATGCCCAGCCACCTCATGCTCAGCCACCACATGCTCAGCCACCGCATGCCCAGCCACCACATGCCCAGCCACCTCATGCTCAGCCACCTCATGCCCAGCCACCTCATGCCCAGCCACCTCATGCCCAGCCACCTCATGCCCAGCCACCTCATGCTCAGCCACCTCATGCTCAGCCACCTCATGCCCAGCCACCTCATGCCCAGCCACCTCATGCTCAGCCACCTCATGCTCAGCCACCTCATGCCCAGCCACCTCATGCCCAGCCACCTCATGCTCAGCCACCTCATGCCCAGCTACCTCATGCTCAGCCACCTCATGCCCAGCCACCGCATGCCCAGCCACCTCATGCTCAGCCACCTCATGCCCAGCCACCTCATGCCCAGCCACCGCATGCCCAGCCACCTCATGCTCAGCCACCTCATGCCCAGCCACCTCATGCCCAGCCACCTCATGCTCAGCCACCTCATGCTCAGCCACCTCATGCTCAGCCACCTCATGCCCAGCCACCACATGCTCAGCCACCTCATGCTCAGCCACCTCATGCCCAGCCACCTCATGCTCAGCCACCTCATGCCCAGCCACCTCATGCCCAGCCACCGCATGCCCAGCCACCTCATGCTCAGCCACCTCATGCCCAGCCACCTCATGCCCAGCCACCTCATGCTCAGCCACCTCATGCTCAGCCACCTCATGCTCAGCCACCTCATGCCCAGCCACCACATGCTCAGCCACCTCATGCTCAGCCACCTCATGCCCAGCCACCTCATGCCCAGCCACCTCATGCCCAGCCACCTCATGCTCAGCCACCTCATGCCCAGCCACCTCATGCCCAGCCACCTCATGCCCAGCCACCTCATGCTCAGCCACCTCATGCTCAGCCACCTCATGCTCAGCCACCGCATGCCCAGCCACCTCATGCCCAGCCACCTCATGCCCAGCCACCTCATGCCCAGCCACCTCATGCCCAGCCACCTCATGCTCAGCCACCTCATGCCCAGCCACCTCATGCCCAGCCACCTCATGCTCAGCCACCTCATGCCCAGCCACCTCATGCCCAGCCACCTCATGCCCAGCCACCTCATGCTCAGCCACCTCATGCCCAGCCACCTCATGCTCAGCCACCACATGCCCAGCCACCTCATGCTCAGCCACCTCATGCTCAGCCACCTCATGCTCAGCCACCTCATGCCCAGCCACCTCATGCTCAGCCACCTCATGCCCAGCCACCTCATGCTCAGCCACCGCATGCCCAGCCACCTCATGCTCAGCCACCTCATGCTCAGCCACCTCATGCTCAGCCACCTCATGCCCAGCCACCTCATGCTCAGCCACCTCATGCTCAGCCACCTCATGCCCAGCCACCTCATGCTCAGCCACCTCATGCTCAGCCACCTCATGCTCAGCCACCTCATGCCCAGCCACCTCATGCCCAGCCACCTCATGCCCAGCCACCTCATGCTCAGCCACCACATGCTCAGCCACCTCATGCCCAGCCACCTCATGCCCAGCCACCTCATGCTCAGCCACCACATGCTCAGCCACCTCATGCCCAGCCACCTCATGCCCAGCCACCTCATGCCCAGCCACCTCATGCTCAGCCACCGCATGCCCAGCCACCTCATGCCCAGCCACCTCATGCTCAGCCACCTCATGCTCAGCCACCTCATGCCCAGCCACCACATGCCCAGCCACCTCATGCTCAGTCACCTCATGCTCAGCCACCTCATGCCCAGCCACCTCATGCTCAGCCACCTCATGCTCAGCCACCACATGCCCAGCCACCTCATGCCCAGCCACCTCATGCTCAGCCACCTCATGCCCAGCCACCTCATGCTCAGCCACCTCATGCTCAGCCACCTCATGCCCAGCCACCTCATGCTCAGCCACCTCATGCCCAGCCACCGCATGCTCAGCCACCTCATGCTCAGCCACCGCATGCTCAGCCACCTCATGCCCAGCCACCTCATGCCCAGCCACCTCATGCTCAGCCACCACATGCTCAGCCACCTCATGCCCAGCCACCACATGCCCAGCCACCTCATGCCCAGCCACCACATGCCCAGCCACCTCATGCTCAGCCACCTCATGCTCAGCCACCACATGCCCAGCCACCTCATGCCCAGCCACCACATGCCCAGCCACCTCATGCCCAGCCACCACATGCCCAGCCACCTCATGCTCAGCCACCTCATGCCCAGCCACCTCATGCCCAGCCACCTCATGCTCAGCCACCTCATGCTCAGCCACCACATGCCCAGCCACCTCATGCTCAGCCACCTCATGCTCAGCCACCTCATGCCCAGCCACCACATGCCCAGCCACCTCATGCCCAGCCACCTCATGCTCAGCCACCGCATGCCCAGCCACCACATGCTCAGCCACCTCATGCTCAGCCACCACATGCCCAGCCACCTCATGCCCAGCCACCTCATGCTCAGCCACCACATGCCCAGCCACCTCATGCTCAGCCACCTCATGCTCAGCCACCACATGCCCAGCCACCTCATGCCCAGCCACCACATGCCCAGCCACCTCATGCTCAGCCACCTCATGCTCAGCCACCTCATGCCCAGCCACCTCATGCCCAGCCACCTCATGCCCAGCCACCTCATGCTCAGCCACCTCATGCTCAGCCACCACATGCCCAGCCACCTCATGCTCAGCCACCACATGCCCAGCCACCTCATGCTCAGCCACCTCATGCTCAGCCACCTCATGCCCAGCCACCTCATGCTCAGCCACCTCATGCTCAGCCACCTCATGCTCAGCCACCTCATGCCCAGCCACCTCATGCCCAGCCACCTCATGCTCAGCCACCTCATGCTCAGCCACCACATGCCCAGCCACCTCATGCTCAGCCACCTCATGCCCAGCCACCTCATGCCCAGCCACCTCATGCTCAGCCACCTCATGCTCAGCCACCACATGCCCAGCCACCTCATGCTCATCCACCTCATGCCCAGCCACCTCATGCTCAGCCACCTCATGCTCAGCCACCTCATGCTCAGCCACCTCATGCTCAGCCACCTCATGCCCAGCCACCTCATGCCCAGCCACCTCATGCCCAGCCACCTCATGCTCAGCCACCTCATGCCCAGCCACCTCATGTCCAGCCACCTCATGCTCAGCCACCTCATGCCCAGCCACCTCATGCTCAGCCACCTCATGCCCAGCCACCTCATGCCCAGCCACCTCATGTCCAGCCACCTCATGCCCAGCCACCTCATGCCCAGCCACCTCATGCTCAGCCACCTCATGCTCAGCCACCTCATGCCCAGCCACCTCATGCCCAGCCACCTCATGTCCAGCCACCTCATGCCCAGCCACCTCATGCCCAGCCACCTCATGCTCAGCCACCTCATGCTCAGCCACCTCATGCCCAGCCACCTCATGTCCAGCCACCTCATGCTCAGCCACCTCATGCTCAGCCACCTCATGCCCAGCCACCTCATGCTCAGCCACCACATGCTCAGCCACCTCATGCTCAGCCACCTCATGCTCAGCCACCTCATGCTCAGCCACCTCATGCCCAGCCACCTCATGCTCAGCCACCTCATGCTCAGCCACCTCATGCCCAGCCACCTCATGCTCAGCCACCTCATGCTCAGCCACCTCATGCCCAGCCACCTCATGCTCAGCCACCTCATGCTCAGCCACCTCATGCCCAGCCACCGCATGCTCAGCCACCTCATGCCCAGCCACCTCATGCCCAGCCACCGCATGCCCAGCCACCACATGCTCAGCCACCACATGCCCAGCCACCTCATGCCCAGCCACCTCATGCTCAGCCACCGCATGCCCAGCCACCTCATGCCCAGCCACCTCATGCTCAGCCACCGCATGCCCAGCCACCTCATGCCCAGCCACCTCATGCTCAGCCACCACATGCCCAGCCACCTCATGCCCAGCCACCACATGCCCAGCCACCTCATGCTCAGCCACCTCATGCTCAGCCACCTCATGCCCAGCCACCTCATGCTCAGCCACCTCATGCCCAGCCACCGCATGCCCAGCGACCTCATGCTCAGCCACCTCATGCCCAGCCACCGCATGCCCAGCCACCGCATGCCCAGCCACCACATGCCCAGCCACCTCATGCTCAGCCACCTCATGCCCAGCCACCTCATGCTCAGCCACCTCATGCCCAGCCACCGCATGCCCAGCCACCTCATGCTCAGCCACCTCATGCCCAGCCACCGCATGCCCAGCCACCGCATGCCCAGCCACCACATGCCCAGCCACCTCATGCCCAGCCACCTCATGCCCAGCCACCTCATGCTCAGCCACCACATGCCCAGCCACCTCATGCCCAGCCACCTCATGCCCAGCCACCACATGCCCAGCCACCTCATGCTCAGCCACCTCATGCTCAGCCACCGCATGCCCAGCCACCTCATGCTCAGCCACCTCATGCCCAGCCACCACATGCTCAGCCACCTCATGCCCAGCCACCTCATGCCCAGCCACCTCATGCCCAGCCACCTCATGCTCAGCCACCACATGCCCAGCCACCTCATGCCCAGCCACCACATGCCCAGCCACCACATGCTCAGCCACCTCATGCCCAGCCACCTCATGCCCAGCCACCTCATGCCCAGCCACCGCATGCCCAGCCACCTCATGCTCAGCCACCTCATGCTCAGCCACCACATGCCCAACCACCTCATGCTCAGCCACCGCATGCCCAGCCACCTCATGCTCAGCCACCTCATGCTCAGCCACCACATGCTCAGCCACCTCATGCTCAGCCACCTCATGCTCAGCCACCACATGCCCAGCCACCTCATGCTCAGCCACCTCATGCTCAGCCACCTCATGCTCAGCCACCTTCATGCTCAGCCACCTCATGCTCAGCCACCTCATGCTCAGCCACCTCATGCTCAGCCACCACATGCCCAGCCACCGCATGCCCAGCCACCTCATGCCCAGCCACCACATGCCCAGCCACCGCATGCCCAGCCACCTCATGCCCAGCCACCGCATGCCCAGCCACCGCATGCTCAGCCACCTCATGCCCAGCCACCACATGCCCAGCCACCACATGCCCAGCCACCGCATGCTCAGCCACCTCATGCTCAGCCACCACATGCCCAGCCACCACATGCCCAGCCACCTCATGCTCAGCCACCTCATGCCCAGCCACCACATGCCCAGCCACCACATGCCCAGCCACCACATGCCCAGCCACCACATGCCCAGCCACCGCATGCTCAGCCACCTCATGCCCAGCCACCACATGCTCAGCCACCTCATGCCCAGCCACCTCATGCCCAGCCACCTCATGCTCAGCCACCTCATGCCCAGCCACCACATGCTCAGCCACCACATGCTCAGCCACCTCATGCCCAGCCACCTCATGCTCAGCCACCTCATGCCCAGCCACCTCATGCCCAGCCACCTCATGCTCAGCCACCTCATGCCCAGCCACCTCATGCCCAGCCACCTCATGCCCAGCCACCTCATGCTCAGCCACCTCATGCCCAGCCACCTCATGCCCAGCCACCTCATGCCCAGCCACCTCATGCCCAGCCACCTCATGCCCAGCCACCTCATGCCCAGCCACCTCATGCCCAGCCACCTCATGCTCAGCCACCTCATGCCCAGCCACCGCATGCCCAGCCACCTCATGCCCAGCCACCTCATGCTCAGCCACCGCATGCCCAGCCACCTCATGCTCAGCCACCGCATGCCCAGCCACCTCATGCCCAGCCACCTCATGCTCAGCCACCTCATGCTCAGCCACCACATGCCCAGCCACCTCATGCTCAGCCACCTCATGCTCAGCCACCTCATGCCCAGCCACCTCATGCCCAGCCACCGCATGCCCAGCCACCTCATGCCCAGCCACCTCATGCCCAGCCACCTCATGCCCAGCCACCTCATGCTCAGCCACCTCATGCCCAGCCACCTCATGCCCAGCCACCTCATGCTCAGCCACCACATGCCCAGCCACCTCATGCTCAGCCACCTCATGCCCAGCCACCTCATGCCCAGCCACCTCATGCTCAGCCACCTCATGCCCAGCCACCACATGCCCAGCCACCTCATGCCCAGCCACCTCATGCCCAGCCACCTCATGCCCAGCCACCTCATGCTCAGCCACCTCATGCTCAGCCACCTCATGCTCAGCCACCTCATGCCCAGCCACCTCATGCCCAGCCACCTCATGCTCAGCCACCTCATGCCCAGCCACCTCATGCTCAGCCACCTCATGCCCAGCCACCTCATGCTCAGCCACCTCATGCCCATCCACCTCATGCCCAGCCACCTCATGCCCAGCCACCTCATGCTCAGCCACCTCATGCCCATCCACCTCATGCCCAGCCACCTCATGCTCAGCCACCTCATGCTCAGCCACCTCATGCTCAGCCACCTCATGCCCAGCCACCTCATGCCCAGCCACCTCATGCTCAGCCACCTCATGCTCAGCCACCTCATGCCCAGCCACCTCATGCTCAGCCACCTCATGCCCAGCCACCTCATGCCCAGCCACCTCATGCTCAGCCACCTCATGCCCAGCCACCTCATGCCCAGCAACCTCATGCCCAGCCACCTCATGCCCAGCCACCTCATGCTCAGCCACCTCATGCCCAGCCACCTCATGCTCAGCCACCACATGCCCAGCCACCTCATGCCCAGCCACCTCATGCCCAGCCACCTCATGCTCAGCCACCTCATGCTCAGCCACCTCATGCTCAGCCACCGCATGCTCAGCCACCTCATGCTCAGCCACCTCATGCTCAGCCACCTCATGCTCAGCCACCTCATGCCCAGCCACCTCATGCCCAGCCACCTCATGCCCAGCCACCTCATGCTCAGCCACCTCATGCTCAGCCACCTCATGCTCAGCCACCACATGCCCAGCCACCTCATGCTCAGCCACCTCATGCCCAGCCACCTCATGCTCAGCCACCACATGCTCAGCCACCTCATGCCCAGCCACCTCATGCCCAGCCACCTCATGCCCAGCCACCTCATGCTCAGCCACCTCATGCCCAGCCACCTCATGCCCAGCCACCACATGCTCAGCCACCTCATGCCCAGCCACCACATGCTCAGCCACCTCATGCCCAGCCACCTCATGCCCAGCCACCTCATGCCCAGCCACCACATGCCCAGCCACCACATGCCCAGCCACCTCATGCCCAGCCATCTCATGCCCAGCCAC
The DNA here is from genome assembly GCF_965212315.1 of Lampetra planeri. Lineage (NCBI taxonomy): Eukaryota > Metazoa > Chordata > Hyperoartia > Petromyzontiformes > Petromyzontidae > Lampetra > Lampetra planeri. Next base: position 23,350 of record NW_027615109.1, on the reverse strand, counting down.
CACATGCTCAGCCACCTCATGCCCAGCCACCTCATGCCCAGCCACCTCATGCCCAGCCACCACATGCCCAGCCACCTCATGCCCAGCCACCTCATGCCCAGCCACCTCATGCCCAGCCACCTCATGCTCAGCCACCTCATGCCCAGCCACCACATGCTCAGCCACCTCACGCCCAGCCACCTCATGCTCAGCCACCACATGCCCAGCCACCTCATGCTCAGCCACCTCATGCTCAGCCACCTCATGCCCAGCCACCACATGCCCAGCCACCACATGCTCAGCCACCTCATGCCCAGCCACCTCATGCCCAGCCACCACATGCTCAGCCACCTCATGCTCAGCCACCTCACGCCCAGCCACCTCATGCTCAGCCACCTCATGCCCAGCCACCTCATGCTCAGCCACCTCATGCCCAGCCACCTCATGCCCAGCCACCGCATGCCCAGCCACCTCATGCCCAGCCACCTCATGCTCAGCCACCTCATGCTCAGCCACCTCATGCCCAGCCACCACATGCTCAGCCACCTCATGCCCAGCCACCTCATGCTCAGCCACCTCATGCCCAGCCACCACATGCTCAGCCACCTCATGCCCAGCCACCTCATGCTCAGCCACCTCATGCCCAGCCACCTCATGCCCAGCCACCGCATGCCCAGCCACCTCATGCCCAGCCACCTCATGCTCAGCCACCTCATGCTCAGCCACCTCATGCTCAGCCACCTCATGCCCAGCCACCACATGCTCAGCCACCTCATGCTCAGCCACCTCATGCTCAGCCACCTCATGCTCAGCCACCTCATGCCCAGCCACCACATGCCCAGCCACCTCATGCTCAGCCACCTCATGCTCAGCCACCTCATGCTCAGCCACCTCATGCTCAGCCACCTCATGCTCAGCCACCTCATGCCCAGCCACCTCATGCCCAGCCACCTCATGCCCAGCCACCTCATGCTCAGCCACCTCATGCTCAGCCACCTCATGCTCAGCCACCTCATGCTCAGCCACCTCATGCCCAGCCACCTCATGCCCAGCCACCTCATGCCCAGCCACCTCATGCTCAGCCACCTCATGCTCAGCCACCTCATGCTCAGCCACCTCATGCTCAGCCACCTCATGCTCAGCCACCTCATGCCCAGCCACCTCATGCCCAGCCACCTCATGCCCAGCCACCTCATGCTCAGCCACCTCATGCCCAGCCACCTCATGCCCAGCCACCTCATGCTCAGCCACCACATGCCCAGCCACCACATGCCCAGCCACCTCATGCCCAGCCACCACATGCCCAGCCACCACATGCCCAGCCACCTCATGCTCAGCCACCGCATGCCCAGCCACCACATGCTCAGCCACCTCATGCCCAGCCACCACATGCCCAGCCACCACATGCCCAGCCACCTCATGCCCAGCCACCTCATGCTCAGCCACCTCATGCTCAGCCACCACATGCCCAGCCACCACATGCTCAGCCACCTCATGCCCAGCCACCACATGCCCAGCCACCTCATGCCCAGCCACCACATGCCCAGCCACCACATGCTCAGCCACCTCATGCCCAGCCACCTCATGCCCAGCCACCTCATGCCCAGCCACCACATGCTCAGCCACCACATGCCCAGCCACCACATGCCCAGCCACCACATGCTCAGCCACCTCATGCCCAGCCACCACATGCCCAGCCACCTCATGCCCAGCCACCTCATGCCCAGCCACCTCATGCCCAGCCACCTCATGCCCAGCCACCTCATGCTCAGCCACCACATGCCCAGCCACCGCATGCCCAGCCACCACATGCTCAGCCACCTCATGCCCAGCCACCTCATGCTCAGCCACCTCATGCCCAGCCACCACATGCCCAGCCACCACATGCCCAGCCACCACATGCCCAGCCACCTCATGCCCAGCCACCACATGCCCAGCCACCACATGCTCAGCCACCACATGCCCAGCCACCGCATGCCCAGCCACCACATGCTCAGCCACCTCATGCCCAGCCACCTCATGCTCAGCCACCTCATGCCCAGCCACCACATGCCCAGCCACCACATGCCCAGCCACCGCATGCCCAGCCACCTCATGCCCAGCCACCACATGCCCAGCCACCACATGCTCAGCCACCACATGCCCAGCCACCACATGCCCAGCCACCTCATGCCCAGCCACCTCATGCTCAGCCACCTCATGCTCAGCCACCTCATGCCCAGCCACCTCATGCCCAGCCACCTCATGCCCAGCCACCTCATGCCCCAGCCACCTCATGCCCAGCCACCTCATGCTCAGTCACCTCATGCTCAGCCACCTCATGCCCAGCCACCTCATGCCCAGCCACCTCATGCCCAGCCACCTCATGCTCAGCCACCTCATGCTCAGCCACCACATGCTCAGCCACCTCATGCCCAGCCACCTCATGCTCAGCCACCACATGCCCAGCCACCTCATGCTCAGCCACCTCATGCCCAGCCACCTCATGCCCAGCCACCTCATGCTCAGCCACCTCATGCCCAGCCACCTCATGCCCAGCCACCTCATGCCCAGCCACCTCATGCCCAGCCACCTCATGCCCAGCCACCTCATGCCCAGCCACCTCATGCCCAGCCACCTCATGCCCAGCCACCTCATGCCCAGCCACCTCATGCTCAGCCACCTCATGCTCAGCCACCTCATGCTCAGCCACCTCATGCCCAGCCACCTCATGCCCAGCCACCTCATGCCCAGCCACCTCATGCCCAGCCACCTCATGCTCAGCCACCTCATGCTCAGCCACCTCATGCCCAGCCACCTCATGCCCAGCCACCTCATGCCCAGCCACCTCATGCTCAGCCACCTCATGCTCAGCCACCTCATGCCCAGCCACCACATGCTCAGCCACCACATGCTCAGCCACCTCATGCTCAGCCACCTCATGCCCAGCCACCTCATGCTCAGCCACCTCATGCTCAGCCACCTCATGCTCAGCCACCTCATGCTCAGCCACCTCATGCTCAGCCACCTCATGCCCAGCCACCTCATGCTCAGCCACCGCATGCCCAGCCACCTCATGCTCAGCCACCTCATGCTCAGCCACCTCATGCTCAGCCACCTCATGCTCAGCCACCACATGCCCAGCCACCTCATGCTCAGCCACCTCATGCTCAGCCACCTCATGCTCAGCCACCTCATGCTCAGCCACCTCATGCTCAGCCACCACATGCTCAGCCACCTCATGCTCAGCCACCTCATGCTCAGCCACCTCATGCCCAGCCACCTCATGCCCAGCCACCTCATGCCCAGCCACCTCATGCCCAGCCACCTCATGCTCAGCCACCTCATGCCCAGCCACCACATGCCCAGCCACCACATGCCCAGCCACCACATGCCCAGCCACCACATGCCCAGCCACCACATGCCCAGCCACCTCATGCCCAGCCACCTCATGCCCAGCCACCTCATGCCCAGCCACCACATGCCCAGCCACCTCATGCCCAGCCACCTCATGCCCAGCCACCACATGCCCAGCCACCTCATGCTCAGCCACCTCATGCCCAGCCACCACATGCTCAACCACCTCATGCCCAGCCACCTCATGCCCAGCCACCACATGCTCAGCCACCACATGCCCAGCCACCACATGCCCAGCCACCGCATGCCCAGCCACCTCATGCTCAGCCACCTCATGCTCAACCACCTCATGCCCAGCCACCCCATGCCCAGCCACCTCATGCCCAGCCACCACATGCTCAGCCACCACATGCCCAGCCACCACATGCCCAGCCACCTCATGCCCAGCCACCACATGCTCAACCACCTCATGCCCAGCCACCCCATGCCCAGCCACCTCATGCCCAGCCACCTCATGCTCAGCCACCTCATGCCCAGCCACCTCATGCTCAGCCACCTCATGCTCAGCCACCTCATGCCCAGCCACCACATGCTCAGCCACCTCATGCCCAGCCACCTCATGCCCAGCCACCACATGCTCAGCCACCTCATGCCCAGCCACCTCATGCTCAGCCACCTCATGCTCAGCCACCTCATGCCCAGCCACCTCATGCCCAGCCACCTCATGCCCAGCCACCTCATGCCCAGCCACCACATGCCCAGCCACCACATGCTCAGCCACCACATGCCCAGCCACCACATGCCCAGCCACCTCATGCCCAGCCACCTCATGCCCAGCCACCTCATGCCCAGCCACCTCATGCCCAGCCACCTCATGCCCAGCCACCTCATGCCCAGCCACCTCATGCTCAGCCACCTCATGCTCAGCCACCACATGCCCAGCCACCACATGCTCAGCCACCTCATGCCCAGCCACCACATGCCCAGCCACCTCATGCCCAGCCACCACATGCCCAGCCACCACATGCCCAGCCACCTCATGCCCAGCCACCTCATGCTCAGCCACCTCATGCTCAGCCACCACATGCCCAGCCACCTCATGCCCAGCCACCACATGCTCAGCCACCACATGCCCAGCCACCACATGCTCAGCCACCTCATGCCCAGCCACCTCATGCTCAGCCACCTCATGCCCAGCCACCTCATGCTCAGCCACCACATGCCCAGCCACCTCATGCCCAGCCACCTCATGCCCAGCCACCTCATGCCCAGCCACCTCATGCCCAGCCACCTCATGCCCAGCCACCTCATGCCCAGCCACCTCATGCTCAGCCACCTCATGCCCAGCCACCTCATGCCCAGCCACCTCATGCTCAGCCACCTCATGCTCAGCCACCTCATGCTCAGCCACCTCATGCTCAGCCACCTCATGCCCAGCCACCTCATGCCCAGCCACCTCATGCTCAGCCACCTCATGCTCAGCCACCTCATGCCCAGCCACCTCATGCTCAGCCACCGCATGCCCAGCCACCGCATGCTCAGCCACCACATGCCCAGCCACCACATGCCCAGCCACCACATGCCCAGCCACCACATGCCCAGCCACCACATGCCCAGCCACCTCATGCCCAGCCACCACATGCCCAGCCACCTCATGCCCAGCCACCTCATGCTCAGCCACCTCATGCTCAGCCACCACATGCCCAGCCACCTCATGCCCAGCCACCACATGCCCAGCCACCTCATGCCCAGCCACCTCATGCTCAGCCACCACATGCCCAGCCACCTCATGCCCAGCCACCTCATGCTCAGCCACCACATGCCCAGCCACCTCATGCCCAGCCACCACATGCTCAACCACCTCATGCTCAGCCACCTCATGCCCAGCCACCACATGCTCAACCACCTCATGCCCAGCCACCCCATGCCCAGCCACCTCATGCCCAGCCACCTCATGCTCAGCCACCTCATGCTCAGCCACCTCATGCCCAGCCACCACATGCTCAGCCACCTCATGCCCAGCCACCTCATGCCCAGCCACCACATGCTCAGCCACCTCATGCCCAGCCACCTCATGCTCAGCCACCTCATGCTCAGCCACCTCATGCCCAGCCACCTCATGCCCAGCCACCTCATGCCCAGCCACCTCATGCCCAGCCACCACATGCCCAGCCACCACATGCTCAGCCACCACATGCCCAGCCACCACATGCCCAGCCACCTCATGCCCAGCCACCACATGCTCAGCCACCACATGCTCAGCCACCTCATGCCCAGCCACCTCATGCCCAGCCACCACATGCTCAGCCACCTCATGCCCAGCCACCACATGCTCAGCCACCTCATGCCCAGCCACCTCATGCCCAGCCACCTCATGCCCAGCCACCTCATGCTCAGCCACCTCATGCCCAGCCACCTCATGCCCATCCACCTCATGCCCATCCACCTCATGCCCATCCACCTCATGCCCAGCCACCTCATGCTCAGCCACCTCATGCCCAGCCACCTCATGCCCAGCCACCTCATGCCCAGCCACCTCATGCTCAGCCACCTCATGCCCATCCACCTCATGCCCAGCCACCTCATGCCCATCCACCTCATGCCCATCCACCTCATGCCCAGCCACCTCATGCCCATCCACCTCATGCCCATCCACCTCATGCCCATCCACCTCATGCCCATCCACCACATGCCCAGCCACCTCATGCCCATCCACCTCATGCCCAGCCACCACATGCCCAGCCACCTCATGCCCAGCCACCTCATGCTCAGCCACCTCATGCCCAGCCACCACATGCCCCAGCCACCTCATGCCCAGCCACCTCATGCCCAGCCACCACATGCCCAGCCACCTCATGCCCAGCCACCGCACCCCCAGCCACCTCATGCCCAGCCACCGCATGCCCAGCCACCTCATGCCCAGCCACCGCACCCCCAGCCACCGCATGCCCAGCCACCGCATGCCCAAGCAGCTGTTGTTTGGTCGGATCGAGGGGGGCTAATGGGGCATGGCACAGGGCTGGAGAAACGATGGAGCTGATGCGGTACGGGAGGATGTGGAGTTGAGCGGCCTTGCCGATGAACGGTTCTTTTGTCGAGCCCTCGACACTTCGCGTAGACCTCAAGGTGCACTTAGCCTGTCACGAACGCTCTTATGCATCACTGACACTTCGTGGCGAATGGGGGCTGTTGTGTGCACAGCGGTTAGTGCTACGACACGCTACGGACCCGGCGACCCGACAATTCAATTCCCGTGATGGCGAATACCTGCACCCTGTCCAGAGCCTCCCCTAAGTTGCGTCGGCCTCAAGTGAGTTTACCTGCTGCGGCGGCGGTGTGTGTAGTGGTTGCAATGACGACTTCGAAGCACTTATTTTGAGACGGTTTCTTTATTTAAAGCGCCACGTGCTCACACTTGGACAGGCGGAGACTCCCACTTGAACATCCCCGAATCTCCCGCACAGATCCATTTTGTATACGGTGCGAGGCCACGCCCCCATTCCCGAAACTTCTCGCTGGTTCTAGACCGCTCGATCTACCAGCAGACTCCACCGTCGTCTTCCGTCACCTGGACTCGCCCCTATTCTCGATCATTCTCGTGGCCACCAGTCCACTCACACCACAGGCTGACTCCCCTCTCATTACCTCCCGTGGCCACCAGTCCACTCACACTGCAGGCTGACTCCCCCTGTCATTACCTCCCGTGGCCACTAGTCCACTCACACTGCAGGCTGACTCCCCTGTCATTACCTCCCGTGGCCACCAGTCCACTCACACTGCAGGCTGACTCCCCCTGTCATTACCTCCCGTGGCCACTAGTCCACTCACACTGCAGGCTGACTCCCCTGTCATTACCTCCCGTGGCCACTAGTCCACTGACACCGCAGGCTGACTCCCCTGTCATTACCTCCCGTGGCCACTAGTCCACTGACACCGCAGGCTGACTCCCCTGTCATTACCTCCCATGGCCACCAGTCCACTGACACTGCAGGCTGACTCCCCTGTCATTACCTCCCGTGGCCACTAGTCCACTCACACCGCAGGCTGACTCCCCTGTCATTACCTCCCGTGGCCACCAGTCCACTCACACCGCAGGCTGACTCCCCTGTCATTACCTCCCGTGACCACTAGTCCACTGACACCGCAGGCTGACTCCCCTGTCATTACCTCCCGTGGCCACCAGTCCACTCGCACTGCAGGCTGACTCCCCTGTCATTAGCTCCCGTGGCCACTAGTCCACTCGCACTGCAGGCTGACTCCCCTGTCATTACCTCCCGTGGCCACTAGTCCACTCGCACTGCAGGCTGACTCCCCTGTCATTACCTCCCGTGGCCACTAGTCCACTGACACCGCAGGCTGACTCCCCTGTCATTACCTCCCGTGGCCACCAGTCCACTCGCACTGCAGGCTGACTCCCCTGTCATTACCTCCCGTGGCCACTAGTCCACTCACACTGCAGGCTGACTCCCCTGTCATTACCTCCCGTGGCCACTAGTCCACTGACACCGCAGGCTGACTCCCCTGTCATTACCTCCCGTGGCCACTAGTCCACTCACACTGCAGGCTGACTCCCCTGTCATTACCTCCCGTGGCCACTAGTCCACTCACACTGCAGGCTGACTCCCCTGTCATTACCTCCCGTGGCCACTAGTCCACTGACACCGCAGGCTGACTCCCCTGTCATTACCTCCCGTGGCCACTAGTCCACTGACACCGCAGGCTGACTCCCCTGTCATTACAGCAGTAAACTTCGCCACTAGGGGAGACAAAGTGCGGCCGGGCGTGGTGCTGGCCTCTGTGCGTGTGCCACAGTGCCGGTAGCCTTCGTAGACGCTGCTGCTTCTCATTCCACGCGTGTGTGCCACTCACGAGGGGCTTGTTCCGCTCCCCTTGTCGACTTTACCCATCCCAACCACAACGCCCCACCTCTTCTGCTGCCTTCCTATTCATCTCTTGCCTTCCACTTGCTTCTTGACCCACGTCGTTCATGGTGCAGTGACTGGATTCGTAGTCCTCTTGGTTCTTTCGGTAAAGTCACGTAGGAGGGAAACAACAAAATGATAAAAGTAAAACGATAAAATTCTCACGATGTAGTAGTAGGTTTTGACCCTTTCAACTGGTACAAAAACTGACACCGTTATACAAGGCATCATGTTTGCAATAACCACAACACAAGCAGTCAAAATGTAAACAAAAAGAAACAACTCTGATGATGATAATGATATGCACTGTCCTTGAAGTTGATTGGTCCACACCCGAGACAGCTTTTCTTAGAGCCTAGTCTCCATTGGTGTTGGACCAGATGACGCTAAAAGGCGACGTTTCGATCGCAACACAAGCAATCATCATCAGGTATAAATGAAATAGAAACACAAATCTAGTATACTTAGAAATGTAATGTACTACAACAGAGAGTCGGATAACATAACAGCCAACACCCTACCTATACACTACTACACTACACTATACACTACACTATACACTACACTATACACTACTACACTACACTATACACTACTACACTATACACTACTACACTATACACTACTACACTATACACTACTACACTATACACTACTACACTATACACTACACTATACACTACACACTACACTATACACTACACTACACACTACACTATACACTACACTACTATACACTACACTATACACTACACTACACACTACACTATACACTACACTATACACTACACTATACACTACTACACTACACACTACACTATACACTACACTATACACTACTACACTACACTATACACTACACTATACACTACACTATACACTACTACACTATACACTACTACACTATACACTACTACACTATACACTACACTATACACTACACACTACACTATACACTACACTACACACTACACTATACACTACACTACTATACACTACACTATACACTACACTACACACTACACTATACACTACACTATACACTACACTATACACTACTACACTACACACTACACTATAAACTACGCTACTACACTACACTATACACTACACTATACACTACACTATACACTACACTATACACTACACTATACACTACTACACTACACTATACAGTACACTATACACTACACTAAACACTACACTCCACTACTACACTACACTACTACACTACACTATACACTACACTATACACTACTACACTACACTATACACTACACTATACACTACAGACTACTACACTACACTATACACTACACTATACACTACTACACTACACTACTACACTACACTATACACTACACTATACACTACACTATACACTACTACACTACACTATACACTACACTATACACTACACTATACACTACACTATACACTACTACAACAGAGAGTCGGATAACATAACAGTCAACACCCTACCTGGTTGATTACGTTCTTCCTGAGAATGCTAAATTTGAGAGAGAGAGATCAAACACAGAACCAGAGACATATAGACAGACATGTAAGTAGACAGATATCACAGATATCACACGGAGGGGCTGGGTGGGGAGGGAGGGGCTGGGTGGGGAGGGGCTGGGTGGGGAGGGAGGGGAGGGGAGGGGCTGGGTGGGGAGGGGCTGGGTGGGGAGGGTGGGGAGGGGCTGGGTGGGGAGGGGAGGTTGGGGAGGGGCTGGGGAGGGTGGGGCTGGGTGGGGCTGAATGGGGAGGGGCTGGACACCCCGTGGTGCCCTTATAAAACTCAACGTTTCACCTACTCACGCCGGCTTGTGCCCGCCCTCACAGTTGGCCATATTTGCGGAATACACCACGCCGTCGTTGACCCTGCAGGCCATTGACCGAGCAACCCCAACGTTCCTACCAGCTCCCTCCTTCGCAGGAATGTGTTCTTAACCTGGGATGCATCACGCCAACCCCTTGGGGTTGCGAGGTGGGGGGGAGGGTTAGCGAGAGACACGGACGGATTATTTCAGAAGGTAAATCATAGAAAGCACAAACTAAGCAATGAGACAAAGTTAAGTTACAGCAACTACTTTCATCAAACACCGACACGTTAAGATTTAAAGCTGCTCGTGACTGCAGGGATTCATCTTCTTCTTGGTTCTTTCGGCAAAGTCATCACGTAGAAGGGAAATAATAAAATAATAAAAATTAAACATAATAAAATACAATTCTCACGACGTTTCGGCCACAACGCAAGCAGCCGTCCTCAGATGAAGAACAGGTCTGTCGGAAAGACAGCGTCTGAATGAGCACCACCAAGCTTGGCAGCGTATATACTTAAATATATACTTAAATATACGCTGCCAAGCTTGGTGGTGTTCAGAAGAACAGGTCTGTCGGAAAGAGAGTGTCTGAATGAGCACCACCATGCTTGGCAGCGTATATACTTAAATATATACTTAAATATACGCTGGCAAGCTTCGTGGTGTTCAGAAGAACAGGGCTGTCGGAAAGAGAGTGTCTGAATGAGCACCACCATGCTTGGCAGCGTATATACTTAAATATATACTTAAATATACGCTGGCAAGCTTGGTGGTGTTCAGAAGAACAGGGCTGTCGGAAAGACAGCGTCTGAATGAGCATCACCAAGCTTGGCAGCGTATATACTTAAATATATACTTAAATATACGCTGCCAAGCTTGGTGGTGTTCAGAAGAACAGGTCTGTCGGAAAGACAGCGTCTGAATGAGCACCACCAAGCTTGGCAGCGTATATACTTAAATATATACTTAAATATACGCTGCCAAGCTTGGTGGTGTTCAGAAGAACAGGTCTGTCGGAAAGACAGCGTCTGAATGAGCACCACCAAGCTTGGCAGCGTATATACTTAAATATATACTTAAATATACGCTGCCAAGCTTGGTGGTGTTCAGAAGAACAGGTCTGTCGGAAAGACAGCGTCTGAATGAGCACCACCAAGCTTGGCAGCGTATATACTTAAATATATACTTAAATATACGCTGCCAAGCTTGGTGGTGTTCAGAAGAACAGGGCTGTCGGAAAGACAGTGTCTGAATGAGCACCACCATGCTTGGCAGCGTATATACTTAATTATATACTTAAATATACGCTACCAGGTTTGGTGGTGTTCAGAAGAACAGGTCTGTCGGAAAGACAGCGTCTGAATGAGCACCACCAAGCTTGGCAGCATATATACTTAAATATACGCTGCCAAGCTTGGTGGTGTTCAGAAGAACAGGGCTGTCGGAAAAACAGCGTCTGAATGAGCACCACCAGGCTTGGCAGCGTATATACTTAAATATATACTTAAATATACGCTGCCAGGTTTGGTGGTGTACAGAAGAACAGGTCTGTCGGAAAGACAGCGTTTGAATGAGCACCACCAAGCTTGGCAGCGTATATACTTAAATATACGCTGCCAAGCTTGGTGGTGTTCAGAAGAACAGGTCTGTCGGAAAGACAGCGTCTGAATGAGCACCACCAGGGTTGGCAGCGTATATACTTAAATATATACTTAAATATACGCTGCCAGGTTTGGTGGTGTTCAGAAGAACAGGTCTGTCGGAAAGACAGCGTCTGAATGAGCACCACCAAGCTTGGCAGCGTATATACTTAAATATATACTTAAATATACGCTGCCAAGCTTGGTGGTGTTCAGAAGAACAGGGCTGTCGGAAAGACAGTGTCTGAATGAGCACCACCATGCTTGGCAGCGTATATACTTAATTATATACTTAAATATACGCTACCAGGTTTGGTGGTGTTCAAAAGAACAGGTCTGTCGGAAAGACAGCGTCTGAATGAGCACCACCAAGCTTGGCAGCATATATACTTAAATATACGCTGCCAAGCTTGGTGGTGTTCAGAAGAACAGGTCTGTCGGAAAGACAGCGTCTGAATGAAACAACACCAAGCTTGGCAGCGTATATTTAAGCTGCTGGGTTAGAGGGGGAAGAGCGCCTTGACAAAAAAATGTGCATATCAACAGAGGAATTTAGCATATTTACGGGAAATGCAGATATGGGATTAGTCACTACTTGTGGAATGCGTAGGAGGTGGAAGCTGGAACTGGCCATCGACACGATAGCAGCTCAAACGAGTCGCTGATATCATCATGATCGCCCAGAGAAAATCCACGCAGTGATCACCACAGGGAGGAGAGACACCGTTAGCTCCAAATAAACAGCAGCAGGCGTCAGGGTCGGGATCTCAACCACGACATCGTGGATACCAGGCGAGGTAGTTAACATCTCCCAGTCACCGTGGCGCTCCTTTCAAGTACCCACCTACTTAGTCACCCACTCGCCCACTCACTCACCCACCCACTCACCCACTCACCCACTCACTCACCCATCCACTTATTCACCCACTCATTCACCCACCCACGCATTCACCTTCTCGCCCACTCATTCACCCACTCGCCCACTCATTCACCCACACACTCATTCAGCCACTCAATCATTCACCCACCCACTCATTCACCCACCCACTCACTCACTCACCCACTCATTCACCCATCCACTCATTCACCCACCCACCCATTCACCTACTCGCCCACTCATTCACCCACTCGCCCACTCATTCACCACCCACTCATTCAGCCACTCAATCATTCACCCACCCACTCACTCACCCACCCACTCACTCACTCACCCACTCATTCACCCATCCACTCATTCACCCACCCACCCATTCACCCACCCACTCATTCACCCACACACTCACCCACCCACACACTCGTTCACCCACTCACTCGTTCACCCACCCACTCGTTCACCCACTCACTCGTTCACCCACTCACTCGTTCACCCACCCACTCGTTCACCCACCCACTCGTTCACCCACCCACTCGTTCACCCACCCACTCGTTCACCCACCCACTCGTCCACCCACCCACTCACCCACTCACTCACCCACCCACTCATCCACCCACCCACCCACCCACTCATTTACCCACCCACTCATTGACCCACCCACTCATTGACCCACTCACTCATTCACCCACCCACTCATTCACCCACCCACTCATTCACCCACCCACTCACTCACCCACCCACTCACCCACCCACTCACTCACTCACCCACCCACTCACTCACTCACTCACTCACCCACCCACTCATTCACCCACTCATTCACCCACACACTCATTCACCCACACGAACACCCACTCACCCACCCACCCACTCACTCACTCACCCACTCATTCACCCACCCACTCGTTCACCCACCCACTCTTTCACCCACCCACTCGTTCACCCACCCACTCATTCACCCACCCACACATTCACTCACTCATTCACCCACCCACTCATTCAACACCCACTCATTCACCCACCCACACATTCACTCACTCACTCACTCATCCACCCACTCATTCATCCACCCACTCATTCACCCACCCACTCATTTACCCACCCACTCATTCACCCACCCACTCATTCATCCACCCACTCATTCACCCACCCACACATTCACTCACTCACTCACTCATCCACCCACTCATTCATCCACCCACTCATTCACCCACCCACTCATTCACTCACCCACTAATTCACCCACCCACCCACTCATTCATCCACCCACTCGTTCACCCACCCACTCATTCACCCACCCACTCACTCACTCACCCACTCACTCATCCACCCACCCACCCACTCATCCACCCACACACTCATTCACCCACCCACCAATTCACCCACTCATTCACTCACCCACTCATTCACCCACCCACTCATTCACCCATCCACTCATTCACCCACCCACCCACACACTCATTCACCCATCCACTCATTCACCCACCCACACACTCATTCACCCATCCACTCACTCACCCACCCACCACCACCCACTCATCCACCCACACACTCACTCACTCACCCACCCACTCACCCACTCACCCACCCACTCATTCACCCACCCACTCACTCACTCACCCACCCACTCACTCACCCACCCACTCACTCACTCACTCACTCACTCACCCACCCACTCACTCACTCACTCACTCACCCACCCACTCATTCACCCACTCATTCACCCACACACTCATTCACCCACACGAACACCCACTCACCCACCCACCCACTCACTCACTCACCCACTCATTCACCCACCCACTCGTTCACCCACCCACTCTTTCACCCACCCACTCGTTCACCCACCCACTCATTCAACACCCACTCATTCACCCACCCACACATTCACTCACTCACTCACTCATCCACCCACTCATTCATCCACCCACTCATTCACCCACCCACTCATTTACCCACCCACTCATTCATCCACCCACTCATTCACCCACCCACTCATTCACCCACCCACTCATTCATCCACCCACTCATTCACCCACCCACACATTCACCCACCCACACATTCACTCACTCACTCACTCATCCACCCACTCATTCATCCACCCACTCATTCACCCACCCACTCATTTACCCACCCACTCATTCATCCACCCACTCATTCACCCACCCACTCATTCACCCACCCACACATTCACCCACCCACACATTCACTCACTCACTCACTCATCCACCCACTCATTCATCCACCCACTCATTCACCCACCCACACATTCACCCACTCATTCACCCCACCCACTCATTTACCCACCCACTCATTCACCCACCCACTCATTCATCCACCCACTCATTCACCCACCCACTCATTCACCCACCCACACATTCACTCACCCACTCATTCACCCACCCACTCATTCACCCACCCACTCATTCACCCACCCACTCATTCATCCACCCACTCATTCACCCACCCACTCATTCACCCACCCACTCATTCACCCACCCACTCATTCATCCACCCACTCATTCACCCACCCACTCATTCATCCACCCACTCATTCATCCACCCACTCATTCACCCACCCACTCATTCATCCACCCACTCATTCACCCACCCACTCATTCACCCACCCACTCATTTACCCACCCACTCATTCATCCACCCACTCATTCACCCACCCACACATTCACTCACTCACTCACTCATCCACCCACTCATTCATCCACCCACTCATTCACCCACCCACTCATTCACCCACCCACTCATTCATCCACCCACTCATTCACCCACCCACTCATTTACCCACCCACTCATTCACCCACCCCACTCATTCATCCACCCACTCATTCACCCACCCACTCATTCACCCACCCACTCATTCATCCACCCACTCATTCACCCACCCACTCATTCACCCACCCACTCATTCATCCACCCACTCATTCACCCACCCACTCATTTACCCACCCACTCATTCACCCACCCACTCATTCATCCACCCACTCATTCACCCACCCACACATTCACTCACTCACTCACTCATCCACCCACTCACTCATCCACCCACTCATTTACCCACCCACTCATTCACCCACCCACTCATTCACCCACCCACTCATTCACCCACCCACTCATTCATCCACCCACTCATTCACCCACCCACACATTCACTCACTCACTCACTCATCCACCCACTCATTCATCCACCCACTCATTCACCCACCCACTCATTCACTCACCCACTCATTCACCCACCCACTCACTCACTCACTCACTCACCCACCCACTCATTCACCCACTCATTCACCCACACACTCATTCACCCACACGAACACCCACTCACCCACCCACCCACTCACTCACTCACCCACTCATTCACCCACCCACTCGTTCACCCACCCACTCATTCACCCACCCACACATTCACTCACTCATTCACCCACCCACTCATTCAACACCCACTCATTCACCCACCCACACATTCACTCACTCACTCACTCATCCACCCACTCATTCATCCACCCACTCATTCACCCACCCACTCATTTACCCACCCACTCATTCACCCACCCACTCATTCATCCACCCACTCATTCACCCACCCACACATTCACTCACTCACTCACTCATCCACCCACTCATTCATCCACCCACTCATTCACCCACCCACTCATTCACTCACCCACTAATTCACCCACCCACCCACTCATTCATCCACCCACTCGTTCACCCACCCACTCATTCACCCACCCACTCACTCACTCACCCACTCACTCATCCACCCACCCACCCACTCATCCACCCACACACTCATTCACCCACCCACCAATTCACCCACTCATTCACTCACCCACTCATTCACCCACCCACTCATTCACCCATCCACTCATTCACCCACCCACCCACACACTCATTCACCCATCCACTCATTCACCCACCCACACACTCATTCACCCATCCACTCACTCACCCACCCACCACCACCCACTCATCCACCCACACACTCACTCACTCACCCACCCACTCACCCACTCACCCACCCACTCATTCACCCACCCACTCACTCACTCACCCACCCACTCACTCACCCACCCACTCACTCACTCACTCACTCACCACCCACTCACTCACTCACTCACCCACCCACTCATTCACCCACTCATTCACCCACACACTCATTCACCCACACGAACACCCACTCACCCACCCACCCACTCACTCACTCACCCACTCTTTCACCCACCCACTCGTTCACCCACCCACACATTCACCCACTCATTCACCCACCCACTCATTCACCCACACGAACACCCACTCACCCACCCACCCACTCACTCACTCACCCACTCTTTCACCCACCCACTCGTTCACCCACCCACACATTCACCCACTCATTCACCCACCCACTCATTCACCCACACGAACACCCACTCACCCACCCACCCACTCACTCACTCACCCACTCATTCACCCACCCACTCGTTCACCCACCCACTCTTTCACCCACCCACTCGTTCACCCACCCACTCATTCACCCACCCACACATTCACTCACTCATTCACCCACCCACTCATTCAACACCCACTCATTCACCCACCCACACATTCACTCACTCACTCACTCATCCACCCACTCATTCATCCACCCACTCATTCACTCACCCACTAATTCACCCACCCACCCACTCATTCATCCACCCACTCGTTCACCCACCCACTCACTCATCCAACCACCCACTCACTCATCCACCCACCCACCCACTCATCCACCCACACACTCATTCACCCACCCACCAATTCACCTACTCATTCACCCACCCACCCACACACTCATTCACCCACCCACTCACTCACTCACCCACTCACTCATCCACCCACCCACCCACCCACTCATCCACCCACACACTCATTCACCCACCCACCAATTCACCTACTCATTCACCCACCCACTCATTCACCCACCCACTCATTCACCCATCCACTCATTCACCCACCCACCCACCCACACACTCATCCACCCATCCACTCATTCACCCACTCATTCACCCACCCACTCATTCACCCATCCACTCATTCACCCACCCACCCACCCACACACTCATTCACCCATCCACTCATTCACCCACCCACCCACACACTCATTCACCCATCCACTCACTCACCCACCCACCACCACCCAGGTGACCCTTCTCGCCCAGTCTACACAAAATCGACTTGAGGCTACATCGTCACATTTCTCTTTTTCTATATTTTAAACTTTCGAGGGAAAAAACTGTACAAATACACCACGTGACCTCATCACGACACAAAAAAACACAGTTTGACTTCTAGCTGGGGCTGGGGGTTCACAATGGACCTGTTAGAGACACCGAGATCCTGGGTTTAACATCTGGTCTGGGTGTCTCTCCCTCAATGGGTTCACAATGACCGTGTCAGAGACACCGAGACCCCGGGTTTAACATCTGAGTCTCAATGGGTTTCACAATGGCCGTGTCAGAGACACAGAGATCCTGGGTTTAAGACCTGGTCTGGGTGTCTCTGTCTCTCAATGGGGGTTCACAATGGCCGTGTCAGAGACACCGAGATCCTGGGTTTAACATCTGGGTCTCAATCGGTTCACAATGGCCGTGTCAGAGCCACCAAGATCCTGGGTTTAAGACCTGGATCTGGGTGTCTCTCTCTCAATGGGTTCACAATGGCCGAGTCAGAGACACAGATGAACTGGGTTTAAGATCTGAGTCTCAATGGGTTCACAATGGCCGTGTCAGAGACACCAAGACCCCGGGTTTAAGACCTGGTCTGGATGTCTCTCAATGGGGTTCACAATGGCCGTGTCACAGATGTCCCGGGTTTAAGATCTGGATGTCTTTCACGGGGGTTAACAATGGCCGTGTTAGAGACACCAAGACCCCGGGTTTAAGATCTGGGTGTCTCTCTCACGGTGGTTCACAATGGCAGTGACGGAGACACAGATGTCCCGGGTTTAAGATCTGAGTGTCAATGGGTTCACAATGGACCTGTAAAAGACAACGAGATCCTGGGTTTAACATCTGGGTCTCAATGGGTTCACAATGGCCGAGTCAGAAACACCGAGATCCTGGGTTTAAGACCTGGTCTGGGTGTCTCTCTCTCAATGGGGTTAACAATGGCCGTGTTAGAGACACCAAGACCCCGGGTTTAAGGTCTGGGTGTCTCTCTCACGGTGGTTCACAATGGCAGTGACAGAGACACAGATGTCCCGGGTTTAAGATCTGAGTGTCAATGGGTTCACAATGGCCGTGTCAGAGACACCGAGAGTCCGGGTTTAAGACCTGGATCTGGGTGTCTGTCTTTCACGGGGGTTCAAAATGGACCTGTCAAGAGACACAGATATCCTGGGTTTAAGATCTGGATGTCTCTCAATGGGGTCACAATGGCCGTGTCAGAAACAACGATATCCAAGGTTTAAGATCTGGTCTGGGTGTCTCTGTCTCTCAATGGGGGTTCACAATGGCCGTGTCAGAGACACCGAGATCCTGGGTTTAACATCTGGTCTGGGTGTCTCTCCCTCAATGGGTTCATAATGGCCGTGTCAGAGACACCGAGATCCTGGGTTTAACATCTGGGTCTCAATCGGTTCACAATGGCCGTGTCAGAGCCACCAAGATCCTGGGTTTAAGACCTGGATCTGGGTGTCTCTCTCTCAATGGGTTCACAATGGCCGAGTCAGAGACACAGATGACCTGGGTTTAAGATCTGAGTCTCAATGGGTTAACAATGGCCGTGTCAGAGACACCAAGACCCCGGGTTTAAGACCTGGTCTGGATGTCTCTCAATGGGGTTCACAATGGCCGTGTCACAGATGTCCTGGGTTTAAGATCTGGATGTCTTTCACGGGGGTTAACAATGGCCGTGTTAGAGACACCAAGACCCCGGGTTTAAGGTCTGGGTGTCTCTCTCACGGTGGTTCACAATGGCAGTGACAGAGACACAGATGTCCCGGGTTTAAGATCTGAGTGTCAATGGGTTCACAATGGACCTGTCAGAAACACCGATATCCAAGGTTTAAGACCTGGATCTGGGTGTCTGTCTTTCACGGGGTTCAAAATGGACCTGTCAAGAGACACAGATATCCTGGGTTTAAGATCTGGATGTCTCTCAATGGGATCACAATGGCCGTGTCAGAAACAACGATATCCAAGGTTTAAGATCTGGTCTGGGTGTCTCTGTCTCTCAATGGGGGTTCACAATGGCCGTGTCAGAAACACCGAGATCCTGGGTTTAACATCTGAGTCTCAATGGGTTCACAATGGCCGAGTCAGAAACACCAAGATCCTGGGTTTAAGACTTGGTCTGGGTGTCTCTCCCTCAATGGGTTCACAATGGCCGTGTCAATAGGCCCCACAATGGCTGTGTTCCATTTTTTTCACAGGAGCTTGGAGTTATAGGTGGCATAAGACACGATATGTACACAGACATGGGTTGAATGTATGAGTGGTATACGTACGTGTCTCTGTGTGCATGTGTTAATGTGTGTATCAGTGTGTTTGTATCAGTGTGTGTCTGTGTGTATATGTGTATGTATGCAAGCCACCGCATGCCTAAAAAGCTTTTGTTCGGCCGAATCGAGGGGGGCTAAACGGGCGCGGCACGGGCTAGAGAAGAGATGGAGTGATGGGTGAGTGGGTGAGTGAGTGGGTGAGTGAGTGGGTGGGTGTGTGAGTGGGTGAGTGAGTGGGTGAGTGACACGGGCTAGAGAAGAGATGGAGTGATGTGGTACAGGAGGACGTGGAGCTGAGTGGACTTGCCGATGACCGGTACCAGCGGTGTCAAGATCGGCCTCAGTGGAGGAGGTTCGTGAAGGACGCTACTGGCCAGTTGGAGGCAGTCGTCCTCCAACAACAACGGAGGGCGGAGGAGCGACGCTCACAACAACGAGCGGAGCGCCGGGTGGCTAAAGCACAGCAAGTTGGTACAGTAGGGGGCACAGGTGGTGCATCAGCCAGTCATCTCGGTCATCTCGGTCAGTCGACCCGTGGCACCTGCTGGGTCTGCCCCGTGACCTCCTGCCAGCGGGCGTTCGACACTTCACGTGGCCTCAAGGTGCACATGGCCTGGCACAAGCGTCGTGGTGACGTCACCGCCACTTAGTGGCGAATGGCGGTTGTTGTTGTTGTGTATCAGTGTGTGTGTAAGTGTGTGTGTGTCTGTGTGTGCATCAGTGTGTGTGTGTATCAGTGTGTGTGTATGTGTATCAGTGTGTGTGTCAGTGTGTGTGTGTGTCAGTGTGTATCAGTGTGTGTGTGTCAGTGTGTGTGTGTGTGTGTCAGTGTGTGTGTATGTGTATCAGTGTGTGTGTCAGTGTGTGTGTGTGTATCACTGTGTGTGCATCAACTCTGGGATCTCTGTTCGCTGTTCATCTCCGATGTGATCCGTGCTCTCAGCGCCAGCTCCATTCGCTCGTCCAGACGACAGCGCTGAGCCAGTAGAGACGCCAACTCGCCTGGGTCGTCCCCCTGAGACACACGGAGACACACGGAGACACACACAGACAGAGACACACACACAGAGACACTCAGAGACACACACGGAGACACACACAGAGACTCACAGAGACACAGAGAGACACTCAGAGACAGAGACACACACAGAGACTCACACAGAGACTCACACAGAGACTCACACAGAGACACACAGAGACACTCAGAGACAGAGACAGACACAGAGACACGCGGAGACAACACAGAGAGAGACACACACAGAGACACTCAGAGACACGCGGAGACACAGATATGTGTGGGGACACACAGAGACACACAGAGACACCCACAGAGACACACACAGAGACGCACAGAGACACTCAGAGACACACACAGAGAAACACACAGAGACACACAGAGACACACAGAGGAGCGGTGGGGTGAGCGGTGGGGTGAGTGAGTGGGTGAGTGGGTGGGTGAGTGAGTGAGTGGGTGAGTGGGTGGGTGAGTGGGTGAGTGAGTGAGTGAGTGGTGAGTGAGTGGGTGGGTGGGTGAGTGAGTGGTGAGTGAGTGGCGAATGGTGAGTGAGTGGTGAGTGAGTGAGTGGGTGAGTGAGTGGTGAGTGAGTGGGTGGGTGGGTGAGTGAGTGGTGAGTGAGTGGGTGGGTGGGTGGGTGAGTGAGTGGTGAGTGAGTGGGTGGGTGAGTGAGTGGTGAGTGAGTGGGTGAGTGGGTGAGTGGGTGGGTGGGTAGGTGAGTGAGTGGGTGGGTGGGTGGGTGGGTGAGTGGGTGAGTGAGTGGGTGAGTGGGTGGGTGAGTGGGTGAGTGGGTGGGTGAGTGAGTGAGTGGGTGGGTGAGTGAGTGAGTGAGTGGGTGGGTGGGTGGGTGGGTGAGTGAGTGGGTGGGTGAGTGGGTGGGTGAGTGGTGAGTTAGTAGGTGGGTGGGTAAGTGAGTGAGTGGGTGGGTTGGTGAGTGGGTGAGTGAGTGGGTGGGTGAGTGGGTGGGTGAGTGAGTGAGTGAGTGAGTGAGTGGGTGGGTGGGTGAGTGAGTGGGTGAGTGAGTGGGTGTGTGGGTGAGTGAGTGGGTGAGTGGTGAGTAAGCAGGTGGGTGGGTGAGTGAGTGGTGAGTGAGTGAGTGGGTGGGTGAGTGGGTGAGTGGGTGGGTGAGTGAGTGGTGAGTGAGTGGGTGAGTGGTGAGTAAGCAGGTGGGTGGGTAAGTGAGTGAGTGAGAGTGAGTGCGTGGGTGAGTGAGTCGGTGGGTGAGTGGGTGAGTGAGTGAGTGGGTGGGTGAGTGAGTGAGTGGGTGGGTGGGTGAGTGAGTGAGTGGGTGGGTGAGTGGGTGAGTGAGTGAGTGAGTGGGTGAGTGAGTGGGTGAGTGGGTGAGTGAGTGGGTGAGTGAGTGGGTGAGTGGGTGAGTGGGTGGGTGGGTGAGTGGGTGGGTGGGTGAGTGGGTGGGTGGGTGAGTGGGTGGGTGAGTGAGTGGGTGGGTGGGTGGGTGAGTGGGTGAGTGGGTGAGTGGGTGGGTGGGTGAGTGAGTGAGTGAGTGAGTGGGTGAGTGAGTGAGTGGGTGAGTGGGTGGGTGAGTGGGTGGGTGAGTGGGTGGGTGGGTGAGTGGGTGGGTGAGTGAGTGGGTAGGTGAGTGAGTGAGTGGGTGGGTGGGTGAGTGGGTGAGTGAGTGGGTGGGTGGGTGGGTGGGTGAGTGAGTGGGTGAGTGGGTGGGTGAGTGGGTGGGTGAGTGGGTGGGTGAGTGAGTGGGTGGGTGAGTGAGTGAGTGAGTGAGTGAGTGGGTGGGTGGGTGAGTGGGTGAGTGAGTGGGTGGGTGAGTGGGTGAGTGAGTGGGTGAGTGAGTGAGTGAGTGGGTGGGTGAGTGGGTGAGTGGGTGGGTGGGTGAGTGAGTGGGTGAGTGAGTGGGTGGATGAGTGGGTGAGTGAGTGGGTGAGTGAGTGGGTGGGTGAGTGAGTGAGTGGGTGGATGAGTGGGTGAGTGAGTGGGTGAGTGAGTGAGTGAGTGGGTGGGTGGGTGAGTGAGTGGGTGAGTGAGTGGGTGGGTGGGTGGATGAGTGGGTGAGTGAGTGAGTGGGTGGGTGAGTGAGTGGGTGGGTGAGTGAGTGGGTGGGTGAGTGAGTGGTGGGGTGAGTGGTGGGGCGAGTGAGTGGTGGGATGAGTGGTGGGGCGAGTGTGTGCGCTCGTCACCGGGTTCACGATCAGCGATGTCACAGAGCCCCAGTCGTCCTCAAACTCCAGCCGGAACCTCCCATTGGCCGACGCAGCCCTGCGCTCGTTCAACGCCGGCCTCTGATTGGCCGCTCTGCGTTCCGTCGG